>NC_133484.1:9871588-9999088 GCF_025370935.1 Choristoneura fumiferana
TTAAATAATGAAATTCAGATAATAGTTCAGCGTACCTCAATTGGGTTGATTTGTTTACAAACGGGTAACATAAAACATAATGATTTGTTTCTATTTCGGCTTGGTGAGCTGATTAAGACACAATCGGAGTTCTAACTAAGCCTATTGTACGAGATAGTATAAAAATGATTGTAATATACAAGTAATTTTAAAAATGAAAAAATTAGCGTAGAAATAAATATAAAAATATCCCATTCCTTTTTATATTCAGAACACGGATCCTGCGTGTAAATAGAATTCTGCTCTTGATATCACAATGAAAAGGAGTCTGATTGAATGAGCTCAAATTATGAGAGGTTCGGTTTTGTCCAGAACGCGTGTAGGCGCGGGCGGTCCAGTGGGCGGATGTACTGCTCGTAAATACTAGTCGTTTCGTTTTTCCGCTTCCGCTCCAGTGTTGCCATTATTCTACACTACATGTCTTACTTAAACTGTATAAGTATTCACTTAATTTCAACTCGCTAAGGTGTTTAAATCACGGTTTGGAGTAATCAAGGCGGCCAATAGCAGAACCACATGACGTTATCAACTAATTATCTATTTAATAGGGCTCCTGTTTTATGTAGCAAACAAATGTGTTTTTTTTTACTTTTGAACAAAAAACACTTTTAGTGCCACAGAGTTTCAATGGCCGACAATACTTTTCATGCTTATACGAAAAATATCGACCCTGTATTATACTCGTACCTATTGATTGGTACTTTCAGATTTATTTTATCTTTAATAAAATTAACTTAAAAATAGATACAGTACAAACAACACGTCGTTGACTTACAAAACAAAACGGCCAAGAGCGTGTTGGACACGCCCAAGATAGGGTTCCGTAGCCATTACGAAAAAATCAAGTACTTAATGTTTTTCTAAGGATTTCGCATTGTGTACGAAATCTTCCAAGTTTAGGTATATTTTATACCTCAGGTTGCCATTTACTCTTAAACTACTAATAATTCTCAAGCAATCTTACCCGTTATATTTTTCCTTGTAAAGTTGATTATACTTCCCAAGACAGAACAGAATATTTCGCAAACAGATAACTGATTCGAAAAATCGTCGATGCAACCCCACAATGGTTTAAAAGACCTATGCAACGATACCCACACTATAGGGTTATTCGAGAAAAAAAATACCCTCATTTTACGTCTATGGGAGGTACCCTAACAATTCTTGTTATTGTTTATTTTACTACTTTGTCCGCGTGACTTATACAAAAAATTACAAATTACAGCTTTCTAGTAGGTACTAACGGTCTCTGAGCTTAGCCGCGGACGGACAAACAGACAGACAGACGGACAGACATGGAACCCTAAAAATAGTACAAAGGAAGGTATTGGTAAATGTTTAACAAACTAGAGAGATGGGATAAAAGAAATATTGTAATAAAAATAGAAATATGAAAGAATTCCTTAGATTTACGAGCTTTACTGACCTAATTTATTAATAGCCAGGGATCTCACACAGTCCACATTTTTTTATAGCCACGTCGCCGCGTCAGGTTCTCGAAGCTGTTTGCCTTTTCAGGTTTAGACTTCACTTGGCTATAAAGGTAATGCTTCACGCTAGAGTGCTTTGTTCATAGTTCATTGCGGTCTAAGGCAGGTGTCCAAAGCATTGCTAGTAGCGTGTAGCAGAACTAACTTGCAATTAAAGTGTGTAAATTCATGTGAAATTTAACATTAGGTAATCCCGTAAAAATTAGGACAGCCTAGAATACTTTTTAACAATAAATAAAACCAACGAACAGAAGTTTTGTGGTAATTATAGAGATGGTTTTGTTAGGGTTAGGCCCCCAAAGGGTGACAGACAGTCGTATATATATGTTATGTTTTTGCTTCCGCTATGTGCCTATTCACACTCTGTCACAACGAAGTATTCAAAATCAAATGAAAGGGATTAAATAGTTTGGACAAGAACCGTAATAGTTGTTCCCCGACTTATCTTCGAAGAATTGGTTTGGGTGATTATTTAAATTTATGAAACTGTGTTCAAACATTAATTTACAGTAAATTATAGGGAGTAGCTACTATTTTATGAACATCACATACTTTTATGTTATATTATTATCGTATCAATAATGTTTTTCGTAATATTGTAAGATATTTTTTGAGATTTTTTTTCTTTAATAAAATCACGCTACGTGGTCAGTTCAGATGTTACACTGTCTACTTCCCACTACTGTAAAAAAACCCGGCCAAGAGCGTGTCGGACACGCCCAAAATAGGGTTCCGTAGCCATTACGAAAAAATTAAGTAATATTTTTCTAAGGATTTCGTATTTTATACGGAATCTTCCAAGTTTAGGTATATTTTATACCTTAGGCTGCTATTTACTCGTAAACTACTAATAATTCTCAAGCAAACTTACTTACGAGAAAGTATACGTTCAGGTTCTAAAGTTTATACTTTTACGTGTAGTAACTTTTTTTTAATTTTACCAATTTTAGTACATTTTTTACATATATTTTTCATGTGAATATTCGACAGATAACATTCGAAACACTGATCTACCCCACAATTTACAAAAAGACCTTACAAGTATCTACATATAGTTATAATAATATAAATATAAATGTGTGTAGATTACTAACAATTCTTGTTATTGTTTTTATACTACTTTGTCCGCGTGACTTATACAAAAAATTACAAATTACAGCTTTCTAGTAGGTACTACGGTCTTGAGCTTAGCCGCGGACGTAATAACAGACAGACAGACGGACAGACATGGAACCCTAAAAATGGTACAAAGGAAGGTATTGGTAAATGTTTAACAAACTAGAGAGATGGGATAAAAGAAAATATTGTAATAAAAATAGAAATATGAAAGAATCCTTAGATTTACGAGCTTTACTGACCTAATTTATTAATAGCCAGGGATCTCACACAGTCCACATTTTTTATAGCCACGTCGCCGCGTCAGGTTCTCGAAGCTGTTTGCCTTTTCAGGTTTAGACTTCACTTGGCTATAAAGGGTAATGCTTCACGCTAGAGTGCTTTGTTCATAGTTCATTGCGGTCTAAGGCAGGTGTCCAAAGCATTGCTAGTAGCGTGTAGCAGAACTAACTTGCAATTAAAGTGTGTAAATTCATGTGAATTTTAACATTAAGCTAATCCCGTAAAAATTAGGACAGCTAGAATAAATTTTTAACAATAAATAAACCAACGAACAGAAGTTTTTGGTATTTATTTAGAGATGGGTTTTAGTTGGTTTCCTACCCAAAGGGTGACAGACAGTCATATATATAATGTTATTGTCGCTATGCTACCCGTCTTTGTGTCTGTCACAGAGAAGCATTTCAAGAGCCAATATGAAATGAAATGAAATAGATAGGGATTAGAAATATATACCTACAATAGAACCGTACTAGTTGTTTCCGCGACTTCATCTTCGAAGAATTGGCTTGGTGATTATTTAATTTATGAAACTGTGTTCAAACTAATTTACAGTAAATTAAGTAGCTACTATTTATGAACATCACTATATTTGTTACTATTATTATCGTTAAATAGTGTTTTTTATAATATTGTAAGATATTTTTTGAAATTTCCAATTCCGTAATAAACATCATGCTACGTGGTCAGTTCAGATGTTACACTGTTACTTCCCATACTGTAAAAAACCCGGCCAAGAGCGTGTCAGACACGCCCAAAATAGGGTTCCGTAGCCATTACGAAAAAATAAGTAATATTTTTAAGGATTTCGTATTTTATACGGAATCTTCCAAGTTTAGGTAATACGAAATCCTTAGAAAAATATTACTTAATTTTTTCTTAATGGTTATGGAACACTATTTCGGGCGTGTCCGACACGCTCTTGGCCGGTTTTTCTTTTGAGTGTGGGATAATGTTATAGACAGATCACGTACCTAATCAGCATGTTATTTTTCCACTGCAATTGAAACTAAATGGTCCACCTGCGGTCTGATACTGAATATGCAACACACAGCACACTCAAAAAAAAAATACAATTACGAGTATCCTAGAAATCCGGATGGAAATCAACGTTTTGAGAATTTAGTCGTTTCGCTCGCTATTACGCCATAGCTAATTGTGGTTCAGTAAATTGAGGTGGCAGCTTCCAGATGGATATAATCTAGCTATGCTAAAGTTACCTAATGTTAGAAATAACATTATAATATACATTCGAGTACTTATAATGACTAAAATTTTGCTACAAGATGTAAACACTCTTTAATTGAGACGATATTCTGATCTCAAGTGATATTTGATGTTAATTTATTAAGTTAAGTTATTGTAGGATTAATTAATTAATATAGGTACAGAAATTAGATATTGTGAAATAAAAGATTTTAAAATCGTAAATAGATAATAACAATTATAAAAACAAATGCTATACCCTACCAGGGTTCATGTTAACTTTAAGAGCTTATGTTACATGTATACAATAAATAAATAAATAAATAAAATAAAATAAATAAAAATGCTAGAGAGAAACTTTTTACAGGCTTTTATTAAACATACAATGTCAAAATCTGGAAGTTGAACTTACTTCTAGTGATCGGATTGATTTGAAATCTAATAGGCACGAATATTTAATTTGGACGACAAAGCTAAAAATACAGTTTAAGATCAGATAAAAATATATATACCGGGCGTGGCCTGTAATATGAGCAAATAATGAACATAGGTCATAATCATCAAACTGAACAACATTAGTTCAGCGACATTTAAAAATAATTAGTTTTTAAATAATTAATTTTACTTTATTATATAATTTATTTTTTCTTTTTTTTTAGATTTTTGACATTTTGATTTATTTTATTGTATAACTGTTTTTTTAGTGTTATTTATTATTATTCTTTTAATTTTGATTTTTTAATAAATAAATTATTATTTTAATTTTTATTACACTTTTAAGTTTATTCGAAGAAGCAATGTAAAGCAAAATGCTTCATGTTTGCAATGTGACAGGCGGCGTCAGTTGTGTTCTAGAATGGCGTACATTGATAGCAGTATTTAATTTGTATGAAAAAAGGAAGATTCAAAGACTCCATTATTTTTAAAAGTTGCTGAACTAATGCTGTTCAGTTTGACGAGGACGATCTATGTTTTAATTTTTTGCTCGTATTACAGGCCACACCCGGTATACATAAAACTGATCGTGATTGGCCCCTTTTTATCTCACCTTATGTAAAGTGCAGATGAGGCCAAAGGCGTAACTCACTGGTTCAGTAACATCCTATTCACTCTAGCCTTGAAGAGCCCTAGATTGTATTTTTTGATATATTAATACTAATTGTTACAAAACTTATTAAATTATCAGTAAATGAGCGTTTAGTAAATCAAGAATAATAAACCTCCTAAATTACAATTTCCGTTCCAAAATCGCAATTATTGTTTTATTTTTTTTGTGTATATTTAACTCAACTGTGATGAGGTGAAGAAAAAAAAGATATATTTTTTATTGTAGTTTGTATTGTAGTTTAACATTTAAAAGTTAAAAATAATACTAATTAACGAGTTTTCTATAGAAACTGCTGTATGCAGCAGTTAGTTCTATTTATTTAATTTAATTTATCCCGTTCTTCCGCTGTCCCGTCTAGCGCAGAGTCGCGGTTTTGGCCCAGAACAAATATTTGTGTGATAAATATAAATGTTTGTTCAATGTAGGACTGTGGATCTTTCATGTTTATCTATGTAAGTATGTTTGACAATCTTTGGAACTCATTTGTAATATAACTATACACATCCGCTATTTTTCACCGTCAGGGTAGGTATTTCAAATGTTTTTATCTTGATATAAGTAGTTCAAATATTTGCAATCGTTTTTTATTTTTTATTTCAAGTGTTTGGACAATTCCATCAGACCTAGGATTATTGAATGAAAAAAAAGGAAAGTAAATACGTGAAACTAGACTGATTTATCTAGATAGGTACAGACTTGAAACGGAGATAAAATAAAAATATACAGGATGTCAAGTAAGGAGTAAATAATTTTGATCTGTGGATTGAAGGCACTTGATTGATAATATTATTTATTTTAAAAAAGTATCATTATTGAAAAATATAACTAAAAATACCATCATCTCTAATAATATGCTGGCATACAAGTAAAATAAGACCTAAATAACATTAAGTGCCTGTTCATCTGATAAAGCATGTTGTGTGTGTGTGTGTGTGTGTGTGTGTGTGTGTGTGTGTGTTTATATATTTAAGAACATGTTCTATCAGATGAACATCACTACTTTTTAGCGACTAAAACTTTGAAAAAACTTTATATTTACAATTCTGATCGTACAATTATTTTGTTGAACTATTAAAAATCCGAACTTAGCTCACGTTCTATCTAATAGATTTATTTAAATTGATACTGTGATTTTACTAGATTCCCATGACTATTAACTAAAAAATACATGGTGTTTGTAAACGTTGTGTGAAGAACACCCGTTTCGAATTCCAGATTATTTGAGTTTCACTCTGTCTATATTATCCAATTACAGCGAAATTAGTCTAGCCATTTTAGCGTGAAAAAAATTATAAGACACACACACTGACAAGCTTTCGCATTTATAATATTAGTAGGATTATATGCTTAAAGTTCGAGCCTCAGCCGCCATTGTAACTTCTCTGCATATGATTTGTACAGTACGACACACTCAGGAATCAGCCGCTATTCCAAGCCGGCACATTAGCGTACTTAAACATTGCATGTTACCACACTTTGAAGTTTAACTTCGGAATGTATTCCGGTCGCCGGAATCTCGCTACGATCTGTGCCAATTTGAATAATTATTTCTTTAACTGTTTTCACCTGAAATATTCGCAAGAGCTGAAATTTTTTGATAACTAGTTTTAATGTTAAACATGGGAATTAAAACACGCTGTAGCTGTGCCTGCTTAGGAGTAATTAACCGCTAAAAGCAACATTCAGAGCTTGAAATAGGTACAAAAATAACAGTATATTCCGCTTTGATACCAGTTTTGTTGGTATCGGTTTCAAGTTCTGGTTCTACTTTAATGGCAAAACTCGTAAGTACCTACCGCTTTGCTAATATTTAAATAAAAACTACCAGTTTCAAGCCTTAGTAATTTCTTCTCACAAAGTCAATGAGTAAGCTTATTACTTATACTCGTACATGTTACAATTTAGAAAAGAGCACACACACGGCTTAGACATCACACGCAATTAAAACCAGGAATATGTCTAACAAACGAGTCTGCTACTTTCTAGGATCTAAATTTCATGTTTTAAGAGCCTGAAGGTTATTAATAAAGGCTTAACTTACTTAAACTACACGGAACTAAGTAAACATCCAAAGAGGTATTCTTAATGCAAAGGAAAATAAATAGGCAGGGCTAAATTATTTTTAGGAGTAAGTATATGTATCGGGAGTGTTTTTTTTTCGTGTTGATAGCAATTTCAAGAGAATAAGATTGACCAAGACTTAGTGTCTTTAATGTATTTAGAGTCGATTACTTTTAAGAAAAAAAAAAACTGATTGAAATAAAATAGTGTAGGTACTAATATTTTTTCTTACGCAGGATTACCAGCTTTGGTATATTTTTCTTAAAAATGAAATGGGGTTTTATGATTGAAGAATATATAAGTAGATGAATAATAGAATAATTTAATCCTAAAAATCAACTAGAAAATTATATTGGTGAATTTTGTATTAAATTTCTAGTTAAATTATTTACTTGTTCTCTTTACATTTCTTTTCATTGCTTTGTCATTTGGTTATTAAATCTATGAAAAGGAAATAAATACCTCATGTGACAGTGATATACAGTTGTCATATTGACAACTGCATTTTCCAGAGTAAGTTACAGTACGATTATCCCCACTTTGACACTCGGCAATTCTACAATGATTGAAATTAATATTTGGTCATGGCCGAGACAACGTCTAATCTGGCTTTGTATATTAGACAAGGTAAAAAGCTTGATGGTAAAAAACGAAACAAATAGTCATTTGTCGTAATTTGTTTGTAATTTACCATTACTAGTTAAACCGAGACATCCCGAGTGTTAAAGTTAAAATAATCGTAGTGTAACCTAAAGTGTAATCCCATTGTATTGGCTCTGTGCACGGCATCCGCAACTTTATTGGCTCTAAGGCTCTGACGTTTTGAAATTTCATCGCGACTTTGTGACAAAAATCAACAAATATCACGTATTAATTTATAATACAAAATTACTGTAATACAGTAATTTGGGTGGGCAAAGGGTTGTGATTTCATTTTTGGTCATAAAAATATGTCAGGGTTTGTTTACTTCATGTTTAGTTGTACTTTGACTGTAAAACAAAAATATAAAGCTACTTTAATGGTTTCTTTAATTAATAGTAAACGAACATATATAATTGTTTTTGTATCACAGTAATAATTAAAATATGGTTTTCAAATCGAAATGAGTAGGCATCATTTTGAAGACCAGATTGTGAGACCAGTTTGTGAGTATCACACCAATATAAAACTTCAACCGCAAACCGTTTCAAAAGGAAAATTGTTGGTATCTGCTAGACATGTCCGGGATGTAGAGGAATTAAGAATAAAACAAGGACAGTGTTCAATAATTCAAGCTCGCATCATAAGACAAACATCTATTACGAAAATTAGGTAGTTAAGTCTAAACAAATTGCTTTGTTAATGACAGATCTATACTCATATGACAGATGACATAGCCTACATTATTATTACTTTTGGCCACTACCCCCACCTAGTACTTCGCACCCAGCGGATATACAAAATTTCGTGTTAAGCCAGCACTATGTTTTAAAATAAGAACCAAGCTACGATCGAATCGGCTTCGTAATGGAGATAGGTACTTTAGCCATACCTACCTCAACGATAATAATCAGTAGGTATATATTTCTTGGCGTCTTGCTTGTTTACTGTAAAAGTAAGTACCTAATCTACACGAAATTTCCTAAATTAAATTTTGGGATTTCTGTAAAGATGCTCTAACAGTAAGTCCAAATTCAGTTCATTGCACTCTCAATTCAATCATCATTCACTGTCATTTCATATCTCAACCATTCTACATTTCCATTCACAAAAAATACGTACTGCTTTTGTTCATAAAAAATTGACCAGCTCATGGCCAGTATTTGTCAGGAGACGCTGCACACGTAACGACGGACGTGACGTCCAGTTTATTGCCGTCCTAGCCTGTTGATTGGCCGCTTTGCCCCGAGGGCGACACGCGGCCAGGCAAACCATGATTGTGGAAAGAACTAGTATTCGAGTTGACCTCAAAGTCCTCAATAGATGCCGTTGGTACGATTGCCTACTTTAATTCTTTAGCCACTAGAAAGAAACACCGAAAATTATGACGAATTTCACTTGACGACCGTACATTTTCACCACCTATGGCTTTCGGTGCATTCTGAGCCCTCTACTTTGATCGCGATCGTCCCTAAGAGTACCTCCTGCTAGACTTAATTTTGATCTAATATACAGTCGAGGGAATAAGTGTCGATACAGCTATAGCGTTAAATACGTGTTGTGTACATGTTGTAGTTGTGTGTGTTGCATACATCGTCCTTGTGGGTGGCATAAAGTTGAATAGATATTTTTGATATCTTGGTAACATACATAATATATATACTCATCACCACAAAATTTGGACCACTCCCCGTACCAAATGACCTATTACAGCATACATTTGAGGGCCAGAGTTTTTGCCGCTCAGTATATTTATGACCTGGACTGGACCGAACATAGGTAACTAAACAATCAACGCGTTAAACACAGCAAACTCTTAACAGCTGGGAGCAATCCACGCTAGAATTAAACAGTTGCAAACTTAGAATTATACATAATTTAAACAGAACAACTTGAGCTTAAAGTTACTGCGTCTTGTTAAAGTTAACAGAATTTTTATATAGCTCACAAGAGAAACGTAAAAATGCAGTGTTCGTATTCTTTTTGTTTAATTCCGCCAGTTTGCACGCGGCGGGTACCGTGCACAAATAATAAGGAGTTAGCACGTACAACTCTTCTTATCGCGGGTAGGGTTGCCATTACACCAAATCCCTAACCGAGGTCAAAGAGCTTTAAAATCCTGCACTCTACCGCGCATAAACGAGACAAGTCACATATTTTATCTAAAGAACTGGTCATATTTTCCACAACTTAATGTTATCTCTCAGCATATTTTGTAAAATATTAACACGCGAATACAGAGATTACAGACTGAATAAGCTTATTGATTTAATTGGCTTGAATTGGTAATATTAATGAAAAATCCTAAAATTTACTTTGTGGTAATTTGGTACTGGCTAGTAAATATAACATTCTTAAAATGAGTGGGCTTCATTATCCGGGAATACATTGCTAGGTTGTCTCTCTTTCAAAAAAGAAATTCATTGCCCAAACTTAAAGTACATTATAAAAACGAATAAATAAATTAAAAGGACAATAGTTAGTCAAGGTTTCGAAGTCACTGGCAGCGTTCCCTCTTTGAATAGCTACGCCAATTTTTTATCCGGGGAAGCTGCCTGCTCTTCGGTTCCCTGTGACGTGGACTCTCTCTGTGAAATTTCCGTAAACAGTCTCAAAGCCCTAGGATCTCACGGACCAGGGTTATGCTGGGAGCCTAGACCCCTGTGTTTATGTGCCGTTTTGTTTTAAATGCCTCAACAACTCTATTGCATTGCAAATTCCTTAGAGATGGGAAGGAAAGCTCATTTTTTTTTTAGTTACAAAAAACTTTCATCCCTAGTTGGCGTAGGTATTCAGTTTGATGCCTGCTTTATTGCCGTGCCTCTGCCAGCTGCAACGCTTCACATCATTGCATCCAACATTCCATTTTAATTGGAAATCTCAAATCAAAAACATACAGAGACATACCGATAAATCCATTCAAGCATTCGCCATTCCCTCTGGCTTTATTATGAATGCGATACTTAACTGGATTGGTTCGCAATTGGTATGGAAACTGTATTATAATATGCGTAACTGTCGAGGAAACCGAATAGAGTACACACTAGTTTATCAACATTTCACAAACTAATCATGTGGTACATCTTTATTTGCTAATATTGACTTTTTTGGTTACTGAATTTTATTCTTTTCTAAGCATTATTTATTTCTTATTAGTAATTCGTTTATTCAACGAAATCAAAGGTTTATTAAAAACGAAAAGGTTTTTCGTACCCTTCGTTTCGAATCCTGTCCGGAGTACTCGATTTTTGTTTCGTGTATCTAAAATATTAAAAAAACACGCAATTATCCAAACGACACACTTGAAGTCCAATCCGGAATGAAATTGCAATATAGCAATATGGCTTGTCCGCTCGCTCGCCCGGACGTTTGGCAAGAACTGAATGTCTGTATCATGAAACTCAGAGCGTGCTAAGCGATGCTGGTTATAAAGTTTGTGATAATTAAGCGACAGTCGATATTCCGCGACATTTCATAATACTTACACTATCGATGCTTGGACTATAGACGTGATTTTGCTTGTGATTCCTTGGTAGTTCGAGGACAGCTCTAAAAACATTACCAATTTTTGTCTGCTGGTTGTTGCTTAAGTTTTTATAATTTTAGACCAATTTACATTTAACTATTTTGTTTTTTATTGTTAATCTAGTTAAATTCAACAATTACGATGATAATTATTTTCTTTCGAATTTACTTCTATAACTAAGAAACTAACACGTATTTTAATTATTTGATGTCATCAGTAAGTACCTATACTTATCTTATCTAGCCCACACAAAAATTTCTCACTTTATTATGATGGTGTAGCCAGACAGGCACTGGAACTCCAAAACAGAACGACGTAACCTAGCCGTGTTTGGGCTGTGGTAGAATGGTCATAGGGTGTGTTTTGACAGCCTACTTTAGAAGTACTAGTACTACTACTGAATAAGGCTGTCAAAATTGTTTAGTTTCAAGTAGTAGTAGTTTCTATGGTCTAATGATGGAGCAGTTAGGCCGTTACCATATTTTTAGTTCTAATTTACCCATAGTATTTTTTCGCTTGCTTTTTATATCTGATGTCTCTGTGAGTTCATTTCACATTTGATACACGTTACTTCGCTCGCGACTGTAGGTTCTAAAATCCGAAGATTCCACTTCATGGAATTGTCTTCCCGTAATGGCTAGTTGCGACTATGGGGGCAAGAATGGTAAAAGTAAAAGTTGCAGCAATGCCAGTTGGAGGCGATCCCATCCGCAAACCAATCACGTGCGAGCGTCGCGCAGTTTACCCGCCAGTCCGACTGATTGAAGACGAAAGAACGTTTGAACCACGCACGGTAGCATTTTCCTCTACTCTCATTTCATTTGTGCGCGAATTTAATACTGCAGCCCGAAATAAAAAAGAATACGTTACAATAAGATGAAACGAAATAAGCCTTTTCCTTCGTATGTAACATCATGATTCAGATTCAGTGTTTTGCTTAAAACATTTCTGTCATAGCGGATATTTTTCGACATTTGATCTTCCAGTCTTTTTAATTGCAAAATCCTCTTTTACTGGATATTTTACGTTAATATTTTCTTTGTTTTTCCTTTAAATGATTCGGGAAATTATTAAGGATCCGGAAAATCAGCTTACTCGTTAAATACACAGGCACGGTGAATGTACTTGTAACTGAGAATTAATGAGCAATGTAGGGCAATGGAGAGTTATTACGATGCCAGTTTACCAGGCTCAATCATTTATTCAGCAAATAGGACGCAAATGGTCCATTTTACAAGTGAGATAACTGCCGACGCCGGTGCCGGAGAACAGAGGAGTAAACAAGAGATAGGTCACATACACGCTTAATTATGTGGGAGATCTATTTGTTCAGGGAGAAATAACCAACGTAGAGGGCTTTGTTTCCTGGCAGAAGTTAATTATTTCACATCAGTAATTAAAATAAATACTATAATATAAATTTGAATATAAAAATCTCCTGTCACGGTGTTTGTGGTCGTATTTCTCCGAAACAGCTCGAAGGATTTTTATATTTGGTAGGTGTAAATAAATAAATAAATATCATGGGACACTTGACACCAAAATTGACCTAGTCTCAAACTAAGCAAAGCTTGTCCTATGGATACTAGGCAACGGATAAACATACTTATATAGATAAATACATATTAACCATCCAAGACCCGAGAACAACCATTCGTATTTCATACAAATATCTGCCCCGGCCGGGAATCGAACGGGACCACAAGCTTCGTAGTCATGTTTTCGAACCACTTGGCCATCCGCTCGTCGTATAAGAATAAGTTGCAAAGTATTCTTCATCCTCCTAACCCAACAACAACATCTAACACCATCTAACAATTTAACAAGGTCGTTTGGTCATTTATTACGGTAGAACAACGTTTGAGTCAGCTAGTAGTTTTATAGAATTTTCTCAATAATGTCCATAAAAGTTGACATTATTCTTTACATATCAGAAGGTGAAGCAGTTTTATGGTCAGCGAAAAATTAAAAAGTTAAAAAGATTTCAGGTGCGCTAGCTCGACAATAATAAAATTAGCGCGCCTGCAATCAGTATTTTTTTTTAAAGTTAAAAAGGCCATGGAAATGTTGGCCCAAGTCGTATACAGCCAAGTGTAAAAACCGATAGTATTAGATATTTTGTTGGAACTCTGGACTTTTTTTATTGGGTCTGAAACAGCTTGTGGTGTTTTCGGTGGAAAAATACACCTTCAGTTTATTTTTACCAACTTCAAAAAAGGAGGAGGTTCTATTTTCCAATGTTTGTATTTTTTTTATGTATGTTCACCGATTACTCAGTCAATTGTGGACCGATTTTCAAAATTCTTTTTTATTCGAAAGAGTATTCTCCTGAGGGTGATGCAATTTGGTATGAAGATAACTGGAGAAGGACATAGGATGGTTTTTAGACCAGAAAATTAGTAGTTATCGTGGGCGCATGATAGAAGAATTTCTTGCAGACAAAGTCGCGGGCATAAGATAGTCCTTCAATATGCCTATTTCGTATAATATTGGGAAAACTAGAAACTTAACATACATTCGTCGGTAATTGCAACCGTTAATAATGTAGAACCGTATTCTCATTCAGCTCCTAATGGAATACTGCACGCGAACAAAATGTGAAAATAAGTTTTAATTACCGAGACATTCGGTCGACTGTTTCATCGTTAGTTGTCTGCGAGTTTATGGAAATGTGCCTTTATTTCATTCATACACCCACACGACATCACCTCAGAAGATGTAAAGCATGTGTTCAAGTATTAGACAGCTGACATTGACAAGTGACATGAATACAGTGTACATGAAATAGGTACACCGAATTAGTTACTCACTCCAGAATTTCAGAATTGCTTTCGGGGTAGGTATTATTTGCCGCACCCTCAGCTTTGCGTTAAATTCAAAGATGCTTAGACACAATATTCGCCCAAATAAAAGAACAACATGATTAGTCTTTGGTTTGCCATGTATGCCCATCACTATACCAAGTTTTATTCAATACGTTGATTGTACAGTCGAACAAATTGAATCATGACCCAGGGTGGAACCTTTTAATAATCAATTTCACTATGATTTCCTTGACATAAGTATGAGATGTCAACATGACATTAGTAGCACAAAGGTTCCACCCTGGGTCATGATTCAATTTGTTCGACTTTACAGTCACTTTACAGTCATCTGCCACACCGAAGCATGCAAAAATATCCGACTCGTTCTACCGACCGTATTATAGAAATAGAGTCGTAACAGATAATTAAGCCGGGGTTATATTAGAGCCACGCCGCGTGTCGCAACGCGTGGGAGTGCAATCGGTTACATACATTTCGTATGAACGTGGTTACATTAGCACAGCCCCGCGTGTCGCTGAGCGAGCTGACGCCACGCAGACCGCTCGATTCCGATCGGCGTGGGCTAGGTGGTAGGGGAAGTGACGCGTTGGCTCGCTCCGCGCTAGTATAATCACCACGTGGCTACGCGCATTTATACAAATTAATCAGCACGCGCGGCGACACGATACTGTAGTATAATCACAGCCCGTTGAGTCAGGCAGCGTTGCGACACGCGGCGTGGCTCTAATATAACCCCGGCTTTATACACGCTTTGTTGTGACAGATAAATACCCAGACATTTGTACCAATAAAATAAGTAAAGTCATAATCCTTATGTAATTGGTATTCCATTACTCATACAAAGCAGTTCGCTTCATCTTTACAATTGCGTACTGCTAAGGAATGGAATGGACCGTTGTTTTTACACCATCAATATTTTTTTAAATCGTGACTGACATTTTAGTTTTAATTTTTCAAATATTTGACTGTTATTGATTATGTTATTACTTTGTATTATTCTTTTTTGGCATTTATGACATTATTTTATTTTAATTGTATCGCTCCGACAAATTTCTGCACGCCTGCATGCAAGCTGAATACAACGGACATATTTAAAATGAACAATGTAACATCTGCACAACTGTATTCTGAGCAAATAAAATTCTTTGAATCTTGAATCTTTGAATTTGCTCTCATCGTTTGTATTGTTAGGTAGATATAACCTAGGACTCTTTCAGGCTCGAGCTGCCTTTGGCCTCATCTGCACTTTTCATCAGGTGAGATAGGGATTAATCACGGGTCAGTCTCATGTAAAAAATATACTCGTAGAACTTCCTTACTGAATTAAAATACGCATAATATTCATTAGGGTCATGTGGGGTAAACGTACGCAGTGGATAAGTGTACGCAATCCCATACATTTCACGTACATGTAAGTACTGCTTACGTTTACCCCACATGACTCTACTGTTGTTAGGTTCCGTAGAAATGGCTAAATTGACGTTCTACCAATTCTTAAGGCGTTTCGTTCGTTACGTGCTGCTTATTGTTTTATTTTTAATCTACCAACGCTCTTTAGTCTATATTTACTCCTAAAAGAATACCGATTCGCGTTAATTAGTAGTTCATTAATTAAAACAAAAGAATCAAATAGTCTTCCGGTAGATTAAATTTATTTCCAATAAAGATTCTGCTCAAACAATCCAATAAATATAGCAGGTACTTACTACCCCGGAACATTTTTAAAGATCTTTCATAAAGTCCGATAAGCGGAGTGGTCCTTATGATCGCTTTATTTATATTGTAAAAGTTTATTAGCTTCCATAGATCTTTATAGAAACTAGTCCCAAGGCGCTGCTTGAAAGTAATAAAGTAATATATTACTTTCCGGAAAATTTCCACACTTTGTAAACAAAATAGTCTCGTCTGTTCGCTAGTGGCTCACATCTAGTCAGCACATGAAATGTTAAAGCGACTCTCTACGAATTCTTAGCACGAATATTTTGCAGTTTTGTACCAACAGCGCTTGCCATTGTGAGCTAGATTTAAATTTTACAAGTTTTATATTCGTTAAGATTCTGACGAAGTGCGAGTCGGACCTGTGTTCTGAGGATTCCTTTTCATTTGAAAGCCAGAAAAAAAATAAGTTCGTACTTCATAGCAAAAATATTTATTCTTTGCGAATCAGTAGTTTAACTTTTTTCTTTATCTGTACTGCGAGACATTGTGAAATTACGTAAATCTATGTCAAATAGTTGTGTCTGTATAAAATCCATTTTCGAAAAGTTTTAGCGTGTTTTAGCTTTTGTTGGCGTGAACGTTTACCTAATTTTACACATCTCTAAGTGACTAGAGACTTCGATATTTAAACTGTTATTAATTTAAATTTGATTACTTCACGCCCTCCCGAAGAAAAGGGTCTTGACAGATAAACTGACGATGAACAACGAAGTGATCCTAAAAGAATTCCTTTTCTCTTTGTGGTACGGAATCTTAAAAGTAAAATAGTAACTTCAGAGTGAAAGATCGTACTTATTATTCCACAATTAATCTGAGGAAAGTTTGAAACTAAATGCTTTATCGAATCCAATTTTGAACGCAGACGCATTGTAGTCGGTTAACCAAGTAAATAAAAACTTGAATCTCTTAAGGTCCATTGTTTTGCGAAGTAAAAATAAAAGTTAAGCTAACTTAAGGAACAATACCTACGTACGTAAAAGGTCTCAGACCACTACATCTAACATTGATTGTTAGAAGTTTTAAATATAATTTTGACTAGCCTTTATCTGCGACTTTGCATGCGTGAACTAGTAGATATTAGGCCGTTTGTAGACGTCCATTGTTTTCACCGGATAACAATGGACCATTTTTTTGCCGGAGTTGCGGTTTTGTATGGCTTAAAATGAATGCGTGTACATGCTCTGGACACTTGTCCGGCGACTTAGCCATACACCACCGCAAGTCCGGCAAAAAAAACGGTCCGTTGTCCGGTGAAGCAACGAATTCTTTAAGCGGCCTTACTCTCTTCTAAGTCACTACACTTTGACAGATTGGTCGTGGTCAGTGGTTAAAGATCAGTGGTAAACCTTCATGACGACTTTCTTGGAAGAAAAACGTGGTTTCCCCTTCCCTAGCAACCGCAGTACTGGAGTCCAGAGTTCATGGTTGGAGAGTGCTACTGCCCACTTTCATAATAGGCCCCTTAGTCGCCTTTTACGACACTCACGGGAAGACAGGGTCCATCTATTCAAAAACCGAGGACGGTAGGTAAGGACTATAGAAGTTGAATTGAAATTCCGGGATTCAACAAAATCCCAGTAAGAATTCCGAAAAAATGTGTCGTGGTCTCCATCCACGTTGCTTGGCGAGCAACGGATGCAAGTTATCATATGACTAGATTAATCCCGATCACAAAACCCAACTATCACCATGCTACTAGATTAATTTATGCTGTAGCCTCATACAGAGTAGGTGGCGGAGACAACGCTGTTGATCAATTTTATTACTTACCTTATAATCCCGAGTTATAGAAAGCCAGTTTATTCTTCAACTTCTCTTTCGGTTTTACCTGGGGGCTCCTGACGGGTTACCTAGTTGGTGTTCGTGCGTGTCCAATATAATTTCATTAAGTGTTGGGAGGTTAATGGCGTCGCCAAATTGTAACGATTTAGTCAAATAACCGACGGTTTGCCGTTAATTTCCACGCGTCGGTGCCATATAAAATTGAAATCGTGATGTTAACGAGTTACAAAATATCATATCGCTCACAGTAATCTTATTAGCACCAGTTACGAGTACGTACGTGTTCGAACAAAATATAAACTAGCTTTTTTAAATTGACATAAAATATCGAGTAGTAGGTAATTTCGCAGTATGAGACAAGACATTTCGAGACTTTTCGCCAACTGTTCTCGAACTTAAACGATTTTCGCTCATATTTGTAAAGTAAATCGAAAACTAGTCTGAAAGATGGAAGATAAAATTTTAAGCTTAATCGGAGCGTTAAAATTTCATTGCAGTTCTTTGACGACTTCTTATTTGAAAACCGGCCAAGAGCGTGTCGGACACGCCCGAAACAGGATTCCGCAGCCATATGTAATATTTTTCTAAGGATTTCCTATTTTGTACGGAATATTCCAATTCCAAGTTTAGGTATATTTTATACCTTAGGCCGCTATTTACTCTTAAACTACTAGTATTCCTCAAGAAAACTTAACCGTTATAGTTTTCCTTGTGAGTTTGATACACTTACTATCATCCTGAATTTTTTCAAGTTTTTCCACCCACCGGTTTAGATTTTAGAGTGGGGAGGACGATTTTTATTGTACCATTTTGTTGGCATAGTTTACATATATATTCGTGTTAAATTACAGCTTTCTAGCATTAATAGTCCCTGAGCAAAACCGCGGACGGACAGACAGACAGACAGACATGGCGAAACTATAAGGGTTCCGTTTTTGCCATTTTGGCTGCGGAACCCTAAAAGCGATAAAAGAGGAGTTTTTTGTTTTCTCTTTTAAATAAGTAGGTACAGTCACCAGCACCAATATCTGACACAACAAGCTTGCATAAATATCTGATACGACTCTATTTCTAGGGCCGGAAGGACGTGTCAGATATTTTTGCTCGCTCCGCTGTGGCAGATATTAATGCTGGTGACTGTACTTAAGTAGGTATTTGTAAGTAGCAAAAGCTGAAAAAAGAATGCAGCTTCTAGCCATATGGAAAACAATCGCGTTTACACAAATTAATAAAACCTTGTCAAACTGGAGCTAGATACTAAAAATGAGAATAATACGCTTTATGTAGAGATGGCGCATACACAATTATTTTTTTCTATGTGTCTACCACGGCATAGTATAATGATTTTGTGTCCAAACAACGGCTTATAAGTAGGTTATCTTTTATTAATGTGAAATGTAATCGCTAATATTTTATGTTTATCGTCATCATTGGCGCATTTGAATTGTGTCACCTATACAGAAAGAGGTAGGCATTTACATCATTAAAAGATTTCTAAGAAAGCGTACAAAAAATAAAGCATCTAAGTAGTCTTGTATAGGTAAGTACTTAAGTTAAATAAAGTGCACAAAAGTATCTCCTTACTTTTAAATCCGTATTTGCTTTGGAATAACCTTATCCAGTCGTATTCCGCTCTCCTCGTTGGTTGTTGCGAAGCCAAACAAAAAGTTGCGGCTTCAACTTCCTAAGACAAAGATCTCGAGTTTACCTCTGTTTAGATCAACAAGCGAGTTGGTTTTCATTAACCTCCAATTACTAGGGTTCGTTCGTTTCTCTAAGGTGTTAGATTTCAGATCACGGAGGGACCGTGTCTGATTCAAAGTGAATGCCCGTTTGTGCTCCAGGGAGGTGCATCCGGACCCTTGGTTCGTGACAGAACCCTTCGCTTCTCTGTCCACCTGTCTGAGGCTTGCTACAATTTTCAAAGGTCATTTCCTACGTCTCTATTTTGGTGATAGGTATGCGCTAAGAAGTGGGTTTAACGTCTTCATTGTATGTACCTACTTTTCCCAAATCGCACACTTTCCCAAAATTTAGTAATCAAAAAGATCCGACACGGAATTTTAAAGAAAACAGTAAGTAACTTTTTGTCAAAAAATATAAAACAAAATGATTTACGGAATCATGTATATCTAATAGTAGGTACTCGTATCGTATTAAAAATGTAATTGTTAGAAACCTCTACGGTGCTGTGCGATGACATCTAATTGAACTTTGTATTTTTTTACCGTTCTGTGTCACTCTAAAATAAATGGTGAATCGTAAACATTGGTTTTCCTCTGTATTAAGATTTTCTTGTGGTTTTTATCATCTGGCGACCGTTAAATAGTATGGAAACCTTAAGAAAATAGCGAAGTATCGCTCGGAGGCTCTTCACGAAAGCCAAAACCGAATTTGAAGCCAATTTAGAGTCGCATATTGATGAACTCACCGCCGCCTTCGGAAAACTACAACTGCGAGCAGAAAACTTGTTCAACGTCGATGAACGTATAAAAGAGCAATGGCTAAGCACAGATGACATGTCCGAATATCATGTGACAATTGACACCCAAGAGTGACCTAGTCCGAAAACCAATCACAAAGCTAGCCATGCGTTCTACAACGAATAACATACTAATATAGACGAATACATACGTACATACATATTAAACGTACAAGAATATTCGAGAGCAACATTCATATTATTCATACAAATATCTGCCCCGACCGGGGACTGAACCCGGGATCTTAAGATTCACAGCCAGGTTCTATAACCATTTCAAATAGATAAAATGGATTCAAATGGAGTTTAAAAAAAAAACATTTTATTTAGCTATAAGTCCATAACAGCGTAGTTGATAATGATGATGATGAGTCGGTGACAACATTGCGTCGTCTGGCTGCAGTTACGGAGGGATGCGTATCTCATAAAATTCTTATTCCTATTTTTTATTTTACTACCGATTTGTGTTCACGAAGAAGATTTACTCTTATCAAATATAATGTATATATAACCCGGATAACTCACGTCTTAAATCATCATTCATCATATGGGTCATTATATTTAATATGAGTGAGTCTCACGGTAGTTTCATGTTCAAAATTTACTCTTATCGTTAATTATTTCTATTATAAGTATTGGTTAAAAAAATATGTTCGGTCCTGGCGCTTCACCGGCCGCTACTGCGTCACGGTCGCTTCGCTCGCTCGGCTCGCGCGCTGCAGAGTCGCACTTCTACCTAACACTCCTCTTCGCTTCACTCGTCGTCGTCGTACCTAACGGAATCCTTCCTTAAATACATCATTTCACACCAACGAAAATTTTCCAAGCCCATGCGCGTCAATAATACGGATAAATGACACTTATGATTAAGAAATTATATGAGAACAAATATTAGTATAAAACAAATTTATGAATATTGGCGTTATGAATTAGAATGATATATGAAAACAAACCCGCGCAAGCCGCGGGTTCACGGTGGATGCAGGGCGCTGCCAACCGAAGCAACTGGAGGTCTGTGGGGGAGGCCAATGTACAACAGTGGACGTCCTACGGCCGAGATGATGATGATGATGAAAACAAATATTATTATGAACGAGGTGTCGATTAGTGATTATTATGAATTCTGATGATTATGGGTTTTGATCGTTAGTATTAAAAAAAAATATGAAGTGCTCATTATGATTTAAAATGGTATGAGAAAAAAAATCGAAGTTCGGATAATGAGACTTAAAAGTTATGTGAAAAAATGCGCACTTCATTGATATGAACCCCCGCTAAGCGCCTTAATCAATCAATTAGTAGGTATTCATGTAGTCTTGTAACGAGGCTAATAAAGAGTAGGTAGTTTAGTCTTCCAGTTATATTTTGCAAGCTCATGATTTTTTTAAAAGTTATAAATTCAAAATTAAAACTTTCTAGTCGTTCTATTTTAAGTACTGTTGTTTTATCTGGAAACTGCATTAGGTAATCTTTTAACCTCTGCGACATACAGGTTTCAATTTAGTACCTAAATAAATCTAGAATTTTTAGTTGTCAATCTTACCTAGCTATTATACTCGTAGCTTGTGCAGTGCAATAAGTGTAGGTATACCAAATTATTCACTTCCATACTCTAATCTTGAAGGCACAGTCAAATTTTAAAACCTAATATTATAAACTGTAATATTTACTTACTTAAGTTTTTATATATGCATTGTATTGTAACAGGGTGCCTTCTACTTCTATCAATATTATTGATAGAAATATTTATTCAATAAATTACCTTTCTTTACATATCATCACCTTCTTTTAATGTCGTGACAGTCCTAAGATTTTCAACCAAGGGTTTTAACATCTACCTCAAGTTTTATACGATCTCATATCCACATGTAGTAAATATGGTTTTCGCTTTCAAGATAGTCAGTAATAAATCAGTTCTCTTCAGAAAATACAATGTTTCCTTTGGTTTCCACATTCACGTATTATTAGTCATATTCGACTGTGAGCAAACATAATCATTTTCCTATTTTAGTGCGATAAATTTGTTTTTATAGAGATAAAGGAGGATACGGTATGAATCGTAAATATAGATCGTAGGGAGAAACAAGCAGGAAATTTGAATGGTTATGAAATTCAAAATTTAAATAAAAACTGATTTTATTACATTTATACGTTAGAATTTAATAATCGTTCACTTATAAACTAAATATTTGTATTTCAATAGTACAAAGAGTTCACATTGATAAATGTGTTCATTTTGATAAAGAATACTATAGTCCACATTCGGCAAGTATCATCGTAGATAGGGACGTCCCATCCGTATCATTGCATGTAATCGCGCCCAATAGCCATACTACAGATACCCCTTGATACGGAGTCGTACCGTTCATTACATTAATCTCGAGTCAAGTGTTGGCCTCTTATGAAGGAAGTGTTTATTAACGCTACGCCCTGGGGTGGAATGTTACCTCGAGCATCTATTAGAGCATTTATGAAAATATACCTCGTATATACAAATATATATATATTTACGGCAGTCACGTTTTAATTACCCGCGTTCTTAATTTTTGACCCAGTAGAACAGCAATGTTGAACGTTGTAGGTAGTTCATTAATAAAATATGAACATTCGCAGTGTGTTTAGTAAATACTGAATTATAGTAAGTAATATTGTAAATGCGAAAATTTTAATGGTTTTGTAGTAGAATGTTGAGATATCTGGATGTTTGTTACTCCATCATGCAAAAACAGCTTAACGAATTTGGATGAAATTTGGTACAGACATAGTTTATAACCCAGATTAACACATAGAATGTTCTCTTTATCCTGGAAAATTTCATGATTCCGCCGGTATAACGAATGAACACATTCTGCGAAAGTCAATAAATAAGTTTATTTTCACAATAACGGTTGTACTCAGCAGATACATAAATAAATGCTTTCTTAAATTGAAGTCTTTGAGCAGTCCATTTCAGTGGCACATTTTGTGAACTCTTAAGACCAAATAATCAATTTCCTAGGAACAGTCCTCTACCAACGTAATAAACCTATCTTTATACCTTATAAAGTAAATGCTGCCTTACCGCGAGTCAGCCAGTCACGGCAGGAACAGCTCTATAACAGCACTATAAGTGAGATAACGGTCGTCACGTGACACCGCTGGATAGCATGTGACAAATTTACATTCAACTCGCGAAACCTCGGGAAGCAGTGTAGTGGAGCCCGGACGCAGGTGCTGGCCTTCCCGGCGTCAACGACGTACATGAAATATAGAAGCGGAACTCAACATGATATACGACTATAGTGACGGCTCCGCGGCGACTCAACGTCTCTGTATTTAGAAAATCTGTTTGTGTCACATTATAAGACAAAACGAAATGAAAATGGTAACTTAACTTTAAGGGCTGCCGTACACGCGATATTTTTGGTATCGATGTGGTATCGTGACTTGAAATATCGCGTGTGCAGGAACCCTAAATGTCATTTAACGTGATGTGTTTGATTAGAGTTTTAGGCCGTTATTCATTACCTTGGGAATAAATTGGGCTCTCTTATTTAATATGTCAAACTTGTCAGCTATGTCTATTTTCTTACTTACATTAAGTACTCCCAGCAAGGCTATGAGTAAGTAAAAAGATTGATTGTTTGTAAAGAAAAATGGACACGTGAACAAGAATGTTGTAAGTTCACTCTAGATAAGGAAAAGCAAAACTTTTTCGTGATTTTTCAAGTTTTTCTTTATTTTCATTAACTCACCGTTTGGCTGAAAAACACGAGAAACTAATATTTGTGAACTTTGTACCAATTTTTAGGTCTATGCAAATTTTTGTAACTATACCCCATATACCAATGAACTTAAAGAATTTATTTGCGCACCCGTGACCTTATGATAGCTCACTTTATGCAAAATATGCGTGTTCATGTAGTTCCTCCACCTCCACACTGTAAGAACACTCACAAATCACACAAACCCATCTATCACTACCACCACACTACACTGACGCGTTTTGAACTCAACCAGAGCTCATCTTCAGAGCAACACAACCGTACACCATGCTACAGGATGCTAGACATCTAGACTTGCGCGCGCGCGCGCGCGCGTGTGTGTGTGTGTGTGTGTGTGTGTGTGTGTGTGTGTGTGTGTGTGTGTGTGTGTGTGTGTGTGTGTGTGTGTGTGTGTGTGTGTGTGTGTGTGTGTGTGTGTGTGTGCGTGCATGCGTGCGTGTGTGTGTAGATGTTAGACTGTCTAACATCTGGTAGCATGGTGTACGGTTGTGTTGCTCTGAAGATGAGCTCTGGTTGAGTTCGAACCGCGTCAGTGTAGGTTGGTGGTGATAGATGGGTTTGTGTCATTTGTGTGTGTTCTTACAGTGTGGAGGTGAAGGTACTGCATGAACACTTATATTTTGCATAAACTTAGAGCTATCATAAGGTCGCGGGTGAGCAAAGAAATTCTTTTAGGTCATTGTTATGGACCTCTGCAAAGTAACGCCTGATTCAATGAACCATACCCCTATTTTTTGGGCTAACTTGACCGGGTTGACATCAAATTCAAATTCAAATATGTATTTGTCCAACATAGGTAAATTACAGCCTGTTTCTTATTAGACTTGACTGGTAGTTTAAAAAAGTGACATGTAAAAGAGCCGTTTTGGGGCTTACTTGTAGATTAAACGAGTTGATTTTGGGTTACTAAAGCTACCCAAACAAGTGTAAGAAGTTTTAATTTTTTTTAAGTCTTTCACCTTTTTAATTTTGCTTGCGTTAAAAAAAACGATAACATATTTTCTTGCAAAAATTATAGAAAAACAAATATTAGGCATCGTAATCATGATTTCAGCCGTAAGATGTCCACTATTGAACTTGGACATAGGCCTCTCCCATCGTAGGACGTCAACTGTTGGACCTAGGCCATCCCAATAATACGGTATTTGACTATTTTGTATTTGTTTTATAAATTAAAACTACACAATACCTGTTATCGAATAGAGAAACAATTTTTAAGCTACCTTTACAAATAACAAAATTATAAAGGTTTAAAATTCAAGATTAGAAAGAGTAAGACATACTGGCAAGTGACGTCAAACGCCAGTACCGCCATACTTGCTGCATGGAGAAAAGCGTTTGAGAAAGAGACAGGTATATAGATTTTTCAAAAAATCGCTTTAAATTCAATTTTCAACCGATTTAAGATTTTTCTTTACTAAACAGTCTGTATATCTATATTTTCATAATAATATTAAGATATGGCAAATTCAGAAGTTGTCAAATACCGTATTGTAAATGAAACAACGGAAAAAATATTACAGTAACAATATATTTGGTATATACAAAGTAGCATTATAACGCGAGAAGCAGCAGCAGGAGTAGGGTCCTAGCGCCGAAGGTTGCGCCGGCGCCGCTGCGCTTTAGCGCCTCCAGCTCGCTCACGTCGGGGGCTTCGTCCTCGCCCACCTCGTTGTATTGTGCCTCATCGAACTTGCCCGACAACGCTGTTGAAACAAAATAAGGCTTAGAAAATAACCTTAGCTATAAAATTAAGTACCGGGGAACGGCCATCGAGGACGAGGCAGACTCAGAAGGAGATGGCGGGCCAATTTAAACGCATGTGCAAGAAACTGGCCCTATGTTACGAAGTGCACAATTAGAACTTCGTATCTTGCCATCCCGCTGACGCTAATACTATTTTATACGAGAGTGAAAGGGACATAACGTTACGAACTTCGATTTTCCTAGTAGCCCACCTGGCCTGAAATTTCGCCAGATCGGGATTGATGAATGTCAAGAGAAGACTTTACCTAGTAGCACAACACCACACCACACCAGATTAGTAAATAAATTAAATAAAATATAGTAAAGTGTAGGCGAGCCAAATTGTTGGCCATATTTTTAAGAATGAGTTATTTTATAATTTTTGTTAACACTCGGAAAATGTGTTGTAAATTATTCTCCACCTGTTTTTTTTAATCTATTCCTTTTTTCTTTTTGTTGTGTTGTTTCTGTTGCCTATTACGTAACTTGTAAAGTGTCTTCATTATATTTTTGTACTAATCGCTTATAAGATAGTTTAAATAAAAAGGTAACGTATTGTAATTTATTTATGACGAAAGTCAGTTAATTGCATAGAGCTTGTGACCTTTTTGCAATCTCTATCTGGTCGTTAATTTTTTGTTATTGTGGCAACAATGTAAATTGTGCAATAAGAACTAAAAATAGCAAGGACTTTATCTATGTAAAACAAGGAAATTGTAACTATAAACCCGGTTCTAAACTGCGCTTTTATTTTGATAACCAAGTTTTTATTTGGTTACACTTTAAAGAAAAGAGGGGAAGAGCAGTCGCATGGGCGTTGGCGTTCGATAATTTAAGGTGTTCATCAGACATGCATACTCGTAGATTAAAACGTTCTCCTGTTTTTCAAGAAGAAAACGGCGATCGCAATGGTTCAATGAATCGAAACGGAAATTTCAACGTCCATTATCTTTTGGGCAGCGTAACGAATGGACCAAGTCGCCTCGAGGGTATAAAATATACAGTTAAATGTAGTCGTGAATTCGGGCACGAGAAATCAATCACATAATGGACACGTGTATAGGTACGGTGTTTTAATTCCAAACATTGTTTTCCTGCTATTCGATTGCCAATTTCTTCTATTGTTTTTATTGTGTGTTTTGTCGTTTTTATCTATGTTTCAGTCATACCATTTCTTTTATTCGTTTCGGCCATTCGTTTGTTTATTTTTTTTTTATTTATCTTTAAATATTCCTTGATTGGACTATAAGTAAATAATATCTGGCATTTCAGCTGCAAGAGCCCTACGAACATTCAGGGAAGAGAATAAAAGATAACTATTGGGAATGACTATAGCAAAAGAGCGAGATAACGTAAACAAATTTATGCAAATGGCAAGGGGGTCTTTGGATTGGTGTGTAAAACTCACATCAGGTGTGATTGTAGCCAATGCAAGTACTAGTAAAATAGATGCTTTAAAACTTACAGTACAATTTTATTGTCCCGTCTGTGTCGCCGAGCGAGTTCTTCGATATGCAACTGTAAGTGCCGAATGTGGATCGGATCACCTTCTTGATCTTCAACCGCATGTCTACTTCGTAGCCTCTCTCCACGGCGGTGATCTCAAATCTTTTGTCCGCTGTGTAGATATAAAAGGTACATTAAAACCTGGCTAGAAAAGAAAAGATGTACAAACAGTTTAGTTAATGAAAAAAAAGGTATATTCAATATACCCAATGTTACAAAATACGATATGAAAATATAACGAGTACAGTCGAATTCAAAGATATGTTTACGATTTACTCCCTTGTCGCTGTCAATTCGTGTTTGAATTTTTGTATAAAATTGTCAGAAAGCACACAGTAACAGGGTATGACGTGTAGGTAATAGATATTTTTGACCTCGACTGTACAAACTTATCGAGTAACGATTGAAAACAAATGCTATAATTGTGTGTTGAACTGTTAGTCATGTGCATACCAACTTAGAGTTCATTACAGCATACTTAAAGCGCGCATTTAAATTACAATAAGTAGATACGTGTATTGTAGATAAATATGTTAGCGTAAAATGTAGCTATGAATGTATGATACGTTTCATGGGACTTCGTCCATGTTTAAATGTGAACAAAGAGGCATTCTCAATTTGGAAACGGCTTTTTTGTGTTAAAGATAACAAAATATTTTTTTACAAATCACTGTACTTATACACCTTCGTATGCCACGTGCGCACGGGATGGCTTTAAATATCCCTGTGTTTTTGATGAGAGACAAAAGAAAAAAGATACTTACACTGTGATATGATTTGATCGTTTATCGTCCAATAGTTAATAGATCTAGGGAAAGCTTCTGAATGACAGTCTAGGTGCACAGTGTCACCGTCCTTTGCACCTACCAACTGGTTTTGTATTGTCATAATTGGTGGAACTGGAACAAAAGCTGAAGTTAATTTTTGAATGGTAAAACCTAGATTATTGAGGATACATATCTTAAGGCCAACAGCCCAGTAGTTAGAGGACCCTCAAATTTTGCGGTTATAACAAAAATACACTCTGCATTTGTTTTCCAAGCTCAGCTGTAACGAAGTTAATTGTTTTGAAGATGGGTTCTTGTACAGATTGTTGTTCACTAAAATCATGGAAAACGCAAAAAAAGGAGCGCCTTAATATATGCAGTGGTGACAAAGCTGCGTCAGATTATGGAAAAGAAAACAGACCGTTTGCATATATTACTTACTAGCTGTTGCCCGCGGCTTTGCCCCCGTTTCATTTTTATTTTTATTTTGTTACACACAAACCTAGTCCTGACAATAACGAACACTACAAAACAATAATTATCTATTTCGGTACCGTCGTTTGGAATTTATGCGCGTACATACATTTTGGCAATTCATTTTTATTTATATAATAATAGAATAATCGATATAGAATATAGATTAGATATAGATGGAGAGATTTAATTATTTACAGCTGTTTTGTAAAGAACAGTACAATGTGGAAGTGTTTTAACTGCAGTAACTATATTCAGTCATTTATAATTTGTCATTTAAGGAAAAGTGACCGTAAGTACATTAACACCATTGTATATATGTAGAGAAGTTTGTATATGTTAAACACTCATTGATAAAACACATTCTACTAATCGCTAATAGCGAATGGTATGGCAGTAAAAGTTGTGTCGTTTACTGGTCACGCGAAGAACGCGGGACCGAAAGTATCGCCGCCAGCTGCTAAAAATAGTGAACATGATATGCCCCGCTCCATTTTCTTTTAAGTGTGTTATTTGTACCGAATACGTTATCTCTCTGTTCTGCTTTTCGCGATACAGTAAAATCTATCGAGGAAAAACTCGTCACTACTCGTAAATATAAACAGTTGCCCGATTTATTTGATATACTTAAATAAATAAATATCATGGGACACTTGACATCAATTGACCTAAATAACTATATACCTATTCTAAACTACACTACCGTTCAATTAGTTTCACAATACAAAGAGTGTGAGGACAATTCAGTTATTCAGATGTTTAATTCTTTATAACAACAAATTACCTTTGCTAACAAACCCGAGCGTAACATTAAAAAATCGGTCTTAGCTTCCTGAAGGTTTTTTTATTATTTTATTGTTAGCAATGCTAGACTCGGTATTTTAGTGCCTTTAGTGTAAAGGCGCGTATCTTTACAGTTTAAGAAAGCGCCGCTTACTTCAGAAGTGTTCAGCAAGCAAGGACGGTATCCGTGCACAGTGAAAAGATAACAGTCACGTTCAAATCCTCCATTTTGCAAAATCCTTCTAACATTTTTCCGTACTTGGAATGTGTAGTGTGTACAGAACTCACCACAGAGCTAATAAGAATAATAGAAATTCCACACGAATTGAAAGAGCGTGGCACTCAAATATATGGCTAAAAAGCTGTATACGTATCAATTATATCGTTATAGACTTCCCGGGTTAGGCTTTGGGTCATAGAAGTAAAATTGATGAACCAGAAAGTAGCCGAGCGGAGACCGA
This sequence comes from Choristoneura fumiferana, assembly GCF_025370935.1. Taxonomy (NCBI): domain Eukaryota; kingdom Metazoa; phylum Arthropoda; class Insecta; order Lepidoptera; family Tortricidae; genus Choristoneura; species Choristoneura fumiferana. The sequence goes on from NC_133484.1 coordinate 9,901,363, forward strand.
TTACACATTCAGGGAACTTTTTAGATTCACATGTTACTTCTTTAGACCAATTGCATCCAAAACCATTTACCCTTTATACGCGCAATCACCTATACGCATAATGACAAACAATGGTATCAATTTTAAATACGCAAAGTTACCTAGTTACATCTAATATAACTTACACGGAAAATTACCAACACAACACTGTGCAGACAAAATTAATCAATAAACTACTACCTATTATACGTACAGGATGTAAAGTTGAGATGGGGCAGCAATACTGGGTTAAGACACTAACTTTAGTTAAAATGTTCAGTTTTTAGTTGTCTACGTACTGTTTAATTTTCTTTAAGCATAAAGGATTCATATTCGAAAAAAAAACAACCTGCGAAAGTTTCACTTTGCAAATTAGTACCTTATGAACTGTATGGAAAAAGTTTCTTTGATTTGTGGGTTTTCTAGTACTCTAACCTTAGGTGGTCTCAAAGAGTGTTTTAATCCTTGATATAAATGGGACCGATTGGCGTTAAAAAAAACAAATCTGACGATTTTCTCGCTGACTGTACATTTTATCAGAAATCTGTGAATGTTGATTGTCATCTCAAAAAGTTAGTAAAGGTCTCCTAAGAGCATTTTCGCGTATATAGCAGCAAGGGATCTAGTAGCTGCCCTTGCTGCCCCATCTCAACTTTCCACCCTGTATATGTATTTCACTTCATTGGTGAGTCAACCTACCTACCATACTTTAGTAAAATGTGGAAAATCGAAAAAAAAAAGTTTGTGCCTTAATAGCAGGAAAAGTGATATTTCCATTCTTCGTATTATTTGATTCTATGGAACTCACAGTGCACGACGAGCATGACGCGTTTGCTGACCGACGGCGGCACTCCGTTGCTCGCGATGCACAAATATGCACCCATGTGCAGCCGCGACACTTTGACCAAGTGCAGCACCGCGCCGCTCACCGACGAATCTGTGTGTGGATAAAATCTGCATTAGACCACCGACGAAGACTAGACGGCAATAATTATTAGAGTTGGGTCGGAGAAATTGACTTGCTCTTGCTTACCAAGGTAAAGCGAATGTCAATCTGACTTCTACTAAATAAGTCATCGTGAAATTGCTTGTGAAAAAGTCCATCCCGGCACGCGATTCAAATTTCTGGAAAATTTGCAGTAATATACTATTAACATTAAGATTGGTTTTTTGGAATCTTTTTTTTTTTATATTTCAATTCCAAATTTTTACTTTTACGGTCATCCCGTAAAACTAACAGTATACTATTAACAGCCTATATCAGTCAAATTTAGACCTCTCACTAGTAGGTAACTCTAGTAGCACTATATAGGTAAACGAGTATACTGATGAAGAAATAATTGGTTCGATTTCCACCCAATAGGTACACCTTTTTTTTTCCTTAACAAACCCATTAAGAGATCCTCAAACAAAATATTTCAATATTCAAAGCTTAGTAACTACTGTTACTGTTACGTTAAATTGGATTTTAGTAAGGCGCCATTTTTACTCTGTATTGTTATATTTATCCTTATAAAGAAACTGTTAACTAGAATCTGAATTTTAAAACGTACGATTTTTATAACTGCGTTTTGAACATTAATTTTGTACCGACCGAGTATTACGTCAAATGCCTTGCGATTGGTGAAATTATTTTACAAGTAAAGTTACAATTTGTTACTTTATACGCGAATGCTCGCGGGTAAAAAGTTGTACTTATTCTGTCTGAAGTAACAAGATACGTACGACTGTCAGGACAAATGCTAAATACCTGATAGTTTTATACCTGGAAATATATAGTATTGCATTGCTTGTTATTGCCTTTACGTGTTATTGACTTAAATTACTTATTGCTGAATTGTGAATATGTTATGTTATTACCTAAATAAAAATATACCCAATTTTTCGGCATGATGGTCATTAAAATTTGCTCAAGAGCGATAAAATTAAATTATTTTCAATATCATGTATGCTAGGTGAAAGTTAAAATCATAATATAATTTTTTTGTTGACTAAAAGCGCAGTCAGCCAGTTTGCTGTACTTGTAAATGTCGTCGAAAATACATACATACTAGAAAATTCAATCAATTCGATTACAAAAAGTGAGTGAAATTTGACTTGTTACATATGAGGTCAATTTTTAAATTCTACATGTACGGTCAAAGAAACTGAATCGTGTACCTACTAGGGTGGATTCTTTGTGCTACTAATGTCATCTTGACCATTATGGAATGGTCAAGATGATTAATTTCACTGTGATTCCTTTGTCAATTCCGTTGACAAAGGAATCACAGTGAAATTAATTATAAAAAGTTGCACCCTGGTACATAATCTTGCATTCATCGTTTTTTCACCAGTATGAGTATTAGTAAATAGCTTTTATTTAACTAGCATACATACACACGAACATTGCAAGTCAAATAAAAGCTTGTAAAAATGTCATGAAAAGCAAACGTTTGCAATTATTTTTTCCACTGAAAATCATTCGATAGAATTCGTCATTTTTCATTATATTGGTTTAACTATTATGAATAACGAATTTCAAACAATGTTAATAGCAAAGTAACAAAACTCAATTGTTTGGTGCGTTAAATATTAAAGTGGAATCGAACTTGGTTGGCAGAAACCGCGAAGACTTTGTTCTCTAAAACAGAGATGTTCAAACTTAATTTGAAACGGGAATGTCATCAAACAACAAGTTAATCTGAATCCGCAGACTTCAAGAAGAAAGCGGGAGTCGGAGTGAAGTCTCAAACTATGTTGTAAGACGAGCCCGAACACAATATTCACGCGCCGGGGCCCACACTAACGAGACAGCTTTGGGAAAAGGATATCTTTCTCCAATTTAAGCTTTTTACAAAAAGATAATTTTTAAAATTTAATTACGCAAATATAAAACAGCCTTTCGAGAAGCTTATAAAGTACACGTTTATTCGTTCCGAAATTAAAGACCCTTTATTATTTCAGTAGTATCCGGCTCTGGCGTTGTGTAGGTATAATAAGTAGAACTCTACCGTAGGTACAAACTGTTTAAAGGTGGGTTCATTCACAACCAATGAACTCAAAATATATTAGGTATATATTTTATCAATCTATGGATAAGCTCTCAAGATGAACACAAACATAAAATCGGATAAAATAAATAATATAATGAATGAGGCATTTTAGCTTAAAATAATCATATTATGTGGTAGGGCCTTGTGCAAGGTCCGCCCGGATTGCTACCACTATCTTGCTCGCTAATCCTGCCGTGAAGCAGCAGAGCTTGCACTGTTGTGTTTCGGCGTGGAGAGTAAGACAGCCGGTGAAATTACTGGCACGTGAGGTATCCCATCTTAGGCCTCTAGGTTGGCAACGCGTCTGCAATACCCGTGGTGTTGCAGATGTTTATGGGCGGTGGTGATCTCTTACCATCAGGAGACCCACTTGCTCGTTTGCCATCCAGTCGAATAAAAAAAAATGTTATCCCGCATGTATCGAAATTAAAAATATTCGATGCCGTTCGATTGATTAGCTTTTTGCTGATTTCTGTAGGATTTGATTTCGTACTCTGACCAGTAAACGTTAAAAACACAGAAATAATGTTACATTTGAAACAATGATTTGAGATGAAAGCGAACGAAGAATCGGTTAATGAAAGCTAAGCTCTGAAACGGGCAGAAATATACTCACTTTAGCATTTATAATTATCGGTAAAGAAGGAAGGAGGAAGCATAAAAATTCGTAATACCTACTTAAAATATTTCCTCAAGAAAAGAGCATTTGAGATAAAAGTCAAGATTTTTGTGATTCAAATACATAAAATCTCCATACTTTTAATACTGGACTCTTGTATAAAGTTTAAGATGTTGTTTGAATTTTATGCGCTTTGCATTCATTTTATGAATTAAGTATAACCGTTAAATTGTATACGATTAAGGTTATTCACGTTTCAAAGTTATGTCACATTCAGGCCACAAATAAAAAGTTACGCTTGTCGTGGACTTTCTGGAATGAAATTACTGTGCCATTTGATTACAAGACATTACTAAAAAAAACACTATTTTTCAAATATCACCAAGATTTAAATGACCTAGTCACGGTAACGCATTTTTTTTAAAAATGTTGTAAATAAGGTTATCAAGGCTAGGTAAAATAAAATAATTATCTTCCTTGAAGTAAATAGGGATATACGTATTAAAACTGTGTGACATGTTACCCAACATGCCGAATATTGTAACGTTACTTCTGCATTTACAACGTCTGTTTCTTATGCCATACAACTTACTCTGTGTGTCGCTGATGTTTGTGGCAGGCAGCAAGTCCCCGGCCTCTCGTCGCCACACCACGTGTGGAGTGGGCACCCCGTGTGCCGCACAGCGGAGCGTCACGTTGGCCCCCTCTCGAGCCACCTGGTCACTACTCGTCGGGTGGTCCAATATATCTGGCGGCACTAAAACACATCCAAAATTCATAAATTTCATCAACCTTCGGAGACCACTCGACCGCGAACGCTCAACAAATTTTTAACTTCACCCCAGGCTGTGAAAACTTTGACCTACTAATAAATTCAATACGTACCTACGTAACTAACTTTAGGCGTGTAAATTGATACAGAAGTTTTAGCACGCACGAATTGCTAAGGAAGTAGCTAATGGACTTGCAGATAAATCAGAATTAAATAAAAACTCAACTGCATGTGTGGATGGGCGTGTAGAATTCGTTTTTATCTGTACAGTTACCTACGTGCAATAATATGTAAAGCATACATTATTTTGGTGGAAATTCCTGCATCACATCATCTTGAAAGTTATAATGTGAACATACTTAGTGCTTAGTTAGTTATATAGTTCGTACGTCTCAGTTTAAAATCTTGGTATTCGTGTATTACTTTTGTATATGAAGAAATTTCAACAAAATATGTAAGCTTAATTTTACAATTTACCAGCATTTCTTCTGCTTATATTAATCAATATTTTGCTTTTAGCTTTTAATTTCTACTCACCAACGACATCTAGGTAAGCCGTTTGGCTCTTCATAGGATCAGTGTTGAGCTGACACATGTACCAGCCGCGGTCGGCCTGTCTCACGTCGTGGATGTGGAGGAACCAGACACGCCGGTCGCTGTGGTTCACGGCGATGCGGTGGTTCTTGGTGATCACGTGGGTGGCAATCGTCAGGATCGTCTGCGTGTCCACACGTAGCCACGCCACCTTGCAAACAAAACTCCTTCAGTCTGGCCTGGTACCAATACATCGAGGTCAGATAGAAATGGGCGTTACTATCCTTTCGCCGTGACTGTTGTTACAGTTACAAAAAATCACAGCGAAATATAATCATGACTAAATATGTCACGCTGGTCGCTCACATAGCGATATACGTTTTCGTCTAAGAGGGTTGCCTTTTAAGTTGTTTCGTTTGGAAAAACTAAAGACAATTTAAGAGTTAAATGGTATTTATTGTTTTTCAAAGTAATCCCGTGATATATAATACACTTTTTCATTCGATCGAACCAGTTTTCGAAGCATTTATGCCAGTCCGAAGTCGGGGTCTTCAAAATGGCCGTTTTGTATACCTCAACCGTTTCTTCAGGCGTCCCGGTACCGTTGACTACGAAGTCGTTGCTTGATTTTTGGAAAAGTGAAGAAATCATTAGGGCTTAAGTTTGGGCTGTACGGCAGGTTTTGGAGATTTTCGACGTTTTGCTCTTTTAAAAACGCAATTGTCTGCCGGGCGGTGCGCGAGCTCGCATTATCATGGTACTACGACTTATTTTTTCGGAACTCGCCGATAACTTCAGGTAAACAAACAGTGGTATACCAGTCAGCATTTTAACTGTTTTACGGTCTTCCAGCACGATAGTGGCAACGTGGTCATATTTCGCTACAAACGTGGCGTCCATTTTTTTCGAAGTGCTCCGTGAGCGTAATACTTTGGTCGGTTTTGGCTCATCTTGGATGGAACACCCAAACAGTCGAATGCTGTTTAGAATCCCGATTGTAGGCATATATCCAAGATTCATCACCACTGATCATGTAATAAACGTGTTTAGAGTCTCCTCGGTTGATTTGCCGCAGGTTTTGCGACCCCATCTAACTCGAGCCATTTTTTGGTCTTCACTAATTAAATGTGGTATCCAGCGTGAGATATTGTTTTTTACGCCTAAGTGATCATGCAAATTATTTTGAACACTGGTCCCTGAAATTCTTAATGAAGCTCACGGTCTCGACACGGATTGCGATTACAATTTATGTATCTATAATTTATTATCAATTATTTTATTACAATGTACTCATTAACGCATTCAATGCCACCTTATGGTCGGTGGTGCGATGGGTCAGAAGGGATTTTTTATTGTGGAGTTATTTTTCACCAATCTCTAGGCCATAACTTTACAGGATTATCATATCACTGATATATCTTCTATCTAACGTTTCTAACTAAAATAAGATGCTTTATTCAAGCAATAAACTGTTATTCTACGCCCTCAGGCTCTTTAATTATAATGTACAGTAATACATCAAATATATTGGCAAATAACTAAGAACTTTTTGAATGTGTTATTTCATCTGATCACTTTGAAATGTACTTCGGATTTCAAATTTCATGAATAATTCTCAATTATAATATCGGTAATTGATTTACCTAAGGAAGGTTCTTCTGTAAGCGGGCAAGCTTCATTCAACTCAAACAAGTGCCCTATTTGCCTTATTTAAAGCCAAGGTTGCGATTTTATCAAAGATATGGAGGTAAACAACTGTGATTTAGTTTTCTAATTCTTTAACTCGGGCAGTACCACTACCATGAGTTTACAGTGACCGTACTCGATAGCGACGGCGTAAATTATTTGTATTGAGAATTTTACAGCGCCTCAATAAATAATTTACGCCGTCGCTATCGAGTACGGTCACTGTAAACTTATGGTACAAATACAGTTTGCGTTGAATATTGCGATATTTTTAGCCATGCAGTTATTTTTTTTTCTCATCCACTCTCCGCTTGGAAAAGAACGCAACGCAAACGCAACACAAAACTGCAGTCAAAACCTGTACTTAGGTACAATTTTTTTAATTTTAATTTCGTGTAAAAATGGATCTCCATACAGTACAGTACTATGGTTAACCGGGTCAATGAGTGCAGTCTAAGGGCGGGTCTCCGAATGAATGTCTCCAAGACGAAGGTCATGGTAATCACTAAGAAGGAGACTATTATACTCGTAGATCCCGTGGTTTCTGTGGCAGGCAAGAGGCTGGAGCGGGTGCGTAAATATAAGTATCTGGGCACTTGGGTGAATGAAGACTAGGACAGTGATTGTGAAATAAGGACCCGCATTGAAATCGCCCGTAGTGCCTTCAATGAGATGAGAAAGGTTCTCTGCAGCCGCAGCCTTAAAATATCATTGCGCACTCGCCTACTTCAATGTTATATATGGCCTATACTTCTTTACGGATGTGAGGCTTGGACAATTAAAGAGGATTTCCGGAAACGTATCGAAGCATTTGAAATGTGGGCCTATAGACGCATGTTGCCCATTAACTGGACACATCGAGTGACCAACGTTGTAGTGCTTCGCCGTGCTGGGAGGACACATCAAAAAAAGGAAAGTTGCCTATCTGGGTCACATATTAAGATACGATAGATACGAACACTTGCAACTGATAATGATGGGCAAAGTGGCAGGCAAAAGAGCAGTGGGTCGTAGGATGAAATCATGGCTACGCAATATCCGGGAATGAACGGGAGTTAAGAGCGCCGCAGAGCTTTTTAGACTGGCAAAAGACCGAATCAGATATGCGGAGCTGACTGACAACCTTCACTAGTTGGAGAGGCACTTGAAGAGAGAGAGAGAGAGATACAGTACTAACACCCTACCAATCCTACTTTGTTTTTTTAGTTAGCTAACTGCAGAGCAGCAACAGAGGAGAACAGTTCAAAAATAAAACTAATTTCAATAGAGAATACCTAATTTACGTTACTTGTTAAAATTTCGCTATTAGTAATGCTTTGTGCCACGTACAAAGACTGTATTAAAACTCAACGTGTTTTTTATTTTAAATTTATTTATTTATTGAGAAACAAACAGTCATAAATAAACATGAAATTGAAGACAAAGAAATATAAACAGACCTATAGTTCCCTTAATGAGTCTTAGTGTTAAAACATGAAACTAGTGGTACCTACATAGGGGAGATCGGGGACAAAAGTAACATTTGGCATTTGTGCTCCGATTACTTGCTATCTATTATGTATTTGCTCAAATGAATATACATAGCTAGGTATATAAAACTTTTCTTTATACTCTATATATATGCGTAAATTTTTATTAAATATAGAGTTCGATTTTTTTATAGTTACAAGACTTTGAAAAATAATTGACGATTGTTACTTTTGTCCTCTAGGGGTAGGACGAAAGTAACATGGTTCGAATCAAAAGTAAAACCAATGAAACACCACTTTACTGAAGTGATCTACATAACCTATGATCACTTCTTTCTGTTTCATGTAAGTTTGGGTACTTTAATGATTGGAATTTACGACGTCTAATTTTTTCTGCAAAATAATGCTTTTTGCTCTTAATAATCCTAAGCGCCATTTAAACTCGATCCATATGAACATTTAGAGGGAGAATTGAGTGTAAGTTAATGATTTTCGGCGTACCTTATGACCTCAATGCAATTTGTTAGGTTTTTTGGTCCAGCCCAGGCGTTATGTAACTTTTGTACCCATCCCAGATTTCTCATTTTAACGTCCTTAGCAAAAAAACTAAATGTTTTGCATAAAAATAACTTAAAAGGCTCTATAAGCAATGTAATAAAGAATTACAATTAGTTGTAGTCATTTTGATATTATAGCCCTTATGACAAATAAGCGCCAAATAGAACAATCTTAAAATCTTACTTCAGAGATGTAAAATCATGTGGGTACCTGTAATTTTACTTGAGGTTGAGATATAGGATTGATACTTGGTTACAAGCAGAGATATTATGTTTGCCAGCTCTGGACGGCTGCATGTGGTATTTTGATCACTGCATAACTCTACAAAGCTGTTGTTACTTTCAACCCGCTGTTACTTTTGTCCCCGGTATCCACTACTAATTATGGTCAGTCTTATAATCCATCACATCGTTACTGGTTCGGTAGCCCTGCAATGTATAGCTATTCAGATGATTTAATCGTTTTGTTAACTCGGCTTTAATTTAAGTACTTACCCTGTAAGAGCCGAGGTCATTGACAACACAAGTGAAGACTGCCTCTCTGCCCAATGACACAGTCAAGTTGTTGAGGCTATCTTCAAAGCGCGGGATCTCTGTAGTAATAAAAATACACTTTTATTTTTTACTCGTTTTCATTTCAACAGTTGTGATATTAAAACATTTAGGGTCTGTAATATTTTTTTCAAAAAGAATTAGCCAAGTGCATTTCGGACTCGAACACAAAGGGTTCCGTACTGTATAACAGCACCCTTCGATTCTTTATTAAGTATTTTCTTTATTTTTTGTATCAATGGTACCTACACAATAAGTAGGAAGTAGGAAAATTTCACTTGTTTACTCGTGTCTATTGACATTGTTAAGATCGAGCAAATCACGACAAAAAAACATCATTAATGTATGGAAATTCCCTTTAGTTTTAACTAGTTTGTTTTATTTCTATTTTTGCATTTTATTTTTATTCATAATACCTATTTGAGTCAAGGTGCCCATAGTAATTCATACTTTGTCAAAATATAAAGTGTAGGTATCTACCTATGTATAACTCGATCTTAGCAGATCAAACCACATCCCTGTGATGGACGGACAGACAGAAAGTGTAGGTTTAGAAGTGTCCTTTTGGGCACCGTTTGGTTGCGGACCCCTAAAATGACCTAAAGTACATAAATCAAATAAGAAAATGACTTAAATTTTCTCATCTGTATCTAAAAGTTATTTGGCTTCCATCCCAACAGCAATTACACAGACTTTCCTTAAGAAAGATAGATTCTTAAATGGAATTAAGGAGTGCGGGATTTACAAAGTTGGAAAAAACATGGCAAGTATTAAATAAGGTTTATTAGGCTGGTAATAAAGTGGGAACAACAAATTGCAAACGACTCGATCTCTGTTTGCCTGCTAATTACAAACTGAAGAAATATTTACATTCAATTTAACAGTAACAGCGCGGGTATATTAACAAAAGCCGATACGAAAACAAGTGTTTTTTTTTTGCTAAAAAATATGGAATGAACTTGGAACAGGTCAAGGATTTGTTGAGCTTTGTATTTTTTTTTTACTTAAAGCTAATATTTATATTTAATCGCAATTAATGGAGCACAGCCAATTTATTGAGACGAATACGGCAAATTTACGAATTTTGCTCGTAAGGCCAATAAAATATCAAGATACCCATATTAAAATATGTATATACAAAAACTGTTTATTTATTTACTTATGTTATACGGGTATATAAATTACTAGCTTTTGTGCGCGACTTTGTTTGCAAATAATTCGTTCATCGAGCACCTTCGAGAACATTAAGGTCTTCTAAAAATATGATATATCGGTTCAGGAGTAATGGCGTGAAAGTGGAACAAACAACCAAACTCACTTTTGAATTTATCTGTGGGCACGGTAGAACCCCCGCCAAGTCGAGCAAAGCAAAATAAAAGGAACGGCCGTACCATATACTTTTCTCGAAGTCATTCAGGCTATTTTGAACCTCCCATAATTTTGTTATAGCTAAAGCTAGAGCTCTGAATTTTCAGTTAGGTAACTATAGGTATAGGGTCTAATGGGAGTTAGATATATTATCAATAATATTCAACTTGAACATGTAGGTTAAGAACTCATCATCATCATCACAGCCGTAGGACGTCCACTGTTGGACATAGGCCTGCCCCACAGACCTCCAGTTGCTTCGGCTGGCAGCGGCTTGCATCCACCGTGAACCCGCGGCTGTAACCAGGTCACCCGTCCATCTCATTGGCGGACGTCCTACGCTGCGTTTGCCGATCCGCAGCCTCCACTCGAGAACTTTTCGGCGCCAACGGCCATCTGTTCTCCGTGCTATATGGCCTGCCCATTGCTACTTCAACGAGCTAATTCGCTTATGGCTATGTCGGTGACCCTTGTTCTTCTACGTATCTCCTCATTTCTGATTCGATCCCGTAGAGAAACGGAAAGCATAGCTCTCTCCATAGCTCGTTGAGCAACTCTGAGCCTATTTATAAGGCCTATAGTAACACCACGTCTCGGATCCATATGTCATCATTGGCAACACACATTGGTTAAAGACTTTCGTCTTAAGGCACTGTGGAATTTTGTACGAAAACACATTGCGGAGTTTCCCAAACGCTGCCCATCCGAGTTGGATTCGACGATTGACCTCCTTCTCGAAGTTGGAATTACCTAATTGGACGATTTGTCCTAAGTATACATACGCGTCAACAACTTCAAGAACCGAATTCTCAACTATAACAAGGGTAGGCACCACATGGACATTCGTCATGACCTTTGTCTTGTCCCTGTCCATACTGAGGCCTACCCGTTGGGAGACTCGATTGAGACCTTCGAGCATCGTGCTGAGTTCCTCCATCGACTTTGCCATGACCACGAACTCGTCGGCAAACCGAAGGTGAGTGATGTATTCGCCAGAAGCTTGTTAATGTTTAGAACTATTACATGTTAAAGTTCCTCAGTTTTGTCACTGATACTCGTATACCTATATGTGTCAAAATTTACGATGTGATTTTATTAGCAAAAAGTAATGCTGAACAAAAGTTTAGATTTCGAAAAACAATTTTTTTGTGTGTACTGCACTATTGACATATGGAAGCGATGTATGTTTTCGACTGGGTCGGTAAGGAACGGCGTGGTGCAATTGGTGGCATACTCAGCACGGATAGCTAAGAGATCGGGTTCAAAACCCGTCAGGCGCAAGCGCAAGTTCTTTTCTAAAACATACGACCTTTTGCATTGGAATACAACTAAATTTATATAGCGACACTTCTTCTTTTTAAATTTAAGAGCTATGCTTTTGTCGTTGGAGTAACCGCAAGGCCGCTTATGTAGACGTCCCTTGTTTTCACCGGACAACGGACCATTTTTTGCGGTGTTGTATGGCTGCGTCGCCGGACTAGTGTCCGGTACCGGACGTCTGTCTACAAGCGGCCTAACTCCGTACGGTTCAGGCAGCTGTTTGACTTTCTGATAAGACACAACACCACTTTCTCCTTCACCTGATCAAAATAGGTCAATCTTGACCTTTCTCTGTCTCGTCTTCTTCGTTTCGTAGAGACACAAGTAGGTTATAAACTTTTGCATGTAGAAAATTTAAACCCAGTGTAGTTACTTGGAATATAAATTATCACAAGCTAACGCTCTTCATCTCTGTCTCTTGGGCGTATGTATCTTCCACCATTTTTAATTAGGCTCCTGTCAAAAGCGTTTCGTACGGGGTTAGGTGCCCGCCGCGCAGATCACTGCGATACGACACAACACACAATGCCGTATCATGCAAAAAATATGGCCTCGTACGTTGGACGAGAATTGGTTAATTTCGGGGACTTAGCTAGTTTACGACTCGTCTTATTTAGTTTTATTTCAGTGACTCCGTAAAATACCAAGCTTGAGAAATTTTAAAAAAAGTCTTTTAGTCCTCTAGTTAGTTAATTAACTTTTTTTATGGATTTTATTAGTGTTCATATATGCACGGTACCTACCTACATTTACAGAATAAGTTTGAAAATATATATCAGCATCATCATGATTCAATTATAATTCCCACTGTTGGGCACAGGCTTTTTCTCAAATAAGAGGAATTGGGCCGTAGTTCCCATGCGAATCTAGTGAGGATCAGAAACTTCATAAGTACACACCATTGAATTGTCTTCCAGGTGTACGCAGGTTTTCTCACGATTTTTCCTTCACCGTAAAGTTCATAGTAAATTTCAAGTGTAATTTTGCACATAAATTCTGACCAAAGATGCAAGTTTGAGCTCGAACCCACGACCCTCTGCTTGAGAGGTTAGGTCAAACCATTAATCTATCACGGCTTTTTTAATACATAAGAAAATTGGTAATAATCTAAACGGCATTTTATGCGGCACTTGTCGAATTTAATTAGCTTATTCCGTTGTGCTTTCAAATAAAACTCATAATTTTACTGTGATACATTTATAATATAAATAATAATTTATTCATCTGAATATCACTGCCCGTTAGGTCTGGCTGAAAATAGACACCAAATCGTATATTCAGTCTAGTTCGTTCGAACAATCGAAGTGTTGGCTCCTCGGAGTGCACGACTCGATTAGAGAGACGATATTGCTGACACCGTATCGTGCTCACGCACGTACAATCCTAAGCATTTATTGTGCCTAAAGCAAATTTGCTTGCGGGTCGCAATATCCAAGTGAACGGACCCAGGGGTGCTGTAATGAACGTTTTCTCTGTATTCCGAGAAGTCAATTTACTAAAGGTGTAATAAAGGCTAACGCTTTAGTAGCCTTCGCTGCCATGCCTCCTCTTAGCACTAAATTTTTACTGTCGCATAATGTAATCAAATTGTGCATGTGTGAGGCTTAGTTGAGCTAAATAAGTCTTTACGACATAATCCTAAGGTTTACAGGAAATCGATACCGATGGCAATAATTCTACCCATTAGGCGAAATAAACTGTTTTGATAGTCGTTTGTTTTATGGACGGAACAATGCTTTCGGAGGATATACGAGTAAAGTTACCGCGCATATAAAAACGGCATAAGATTTAGATAGCCGGGAAGCTAATAAATTTCATAACAACTTTTAAGCCCACATAATGCACAATTGAATGATTTATAGCACAGACAGAAGCTACAAAAGATGATCTTTATCATTTTATGTCTGAACCTCTTGGGACAATTTATGTTGGAATATTACCTCTCCTTGGCGTCTCTAAAAGAAAGTTTAAAATGCTTTATGTCGGTGCTTCAACCATGTCCGGTCACCCGTCACATAACATTTTTATAACTTCGTCATTCATATTTTTTTATAAAAACGCATTCTTAGACCGCTGGAGGCTTGAATTATGTGGCTACTTTGCGCTGCTATTGCAAAATAGAGGCTTCATGGTCTCAGAGCTATATGGGTTTATATTTCGTGCCTTATTGGAAATCTAGCGGAGTAGCGAGGCAGATCTTAATATGGGTGCGATCTAGTTGTGTATTCGCAAAGGTCTGCGATTTGGCGTGGATTCAGTTTTCTTAACTCGGGATATCCAAATATGGGGTCTTTGAGTTTTATATTGGTTACGTGAGCTTTGTATGAACTACTAAACGTTGAGATGTTAGTCAAGCAATTCTTTTGTTTCGAGAGGAACAACTATAAATTCGTCTACGGTTTTCCAGTATCTTTAAATCATCTTCAGGTTTTCCAGTATCATATTATAATGATTTTCCTTCTTTGCTTCGTTCGTGTATCTTTGGGTACCTGTCCGTTAATACAATATGTTATTAATGTAGCGCAATATGCTCGATTTACTCTTGGTATCAAATAACTCAACCCTATTATAATAATTGCGATATTTATCTGCTGGTTGTATAGTCGACGCACGAAAGCAGTGCAGGGTTCCGTCTGTTACAGGGCTCTATCTCTTGAGTCGTAATAGTCAGACACTTGAAATTTTCACAGATTATGTATTACAAATACTAAAAACAGAATAAAATAAATATTTAACGGGGGCTCCCATACACCAAATGACTCGATTTGGCCTGTTTTTTGTGATAGGGTACCAAGGAATGCCAAAAAATATATTAGTTACATGACGGCGGCATGGCGCTAGCGTCTATGCAAAATGCAAAATATTTAGTTTCATTTTACAACACGTGTGATATGCCCGAGAACTATGAAAGTTTTTCTAAGTTCAGGACTGCCAATGAAAGTAAATAACTCTAGACTAGGTATTTTATCCTAACACCCGGTTTTTTAGAGCCGTGGTGGCCTAGTGGTTTGACCTATCGCCTCTCAAACAGAGGGTCGTGGGTTCAAACCCCGGCTCGCACCTCTGAGTTTTTCCAAATTCATGTGCGGAATTACATTTGAAATTTACCACGAGCTTTGCGGTGAAGGAAAACATCGTGAGGAAACCTGCACAAATCTGCGAAGCAATTCAATGGTGCGTGTGAAGTTCCCAATCCGCACTGGGCCCGCGTGGGAACTATAGCCCAAACCCTCTTGTTCTGAGAGGAGGCCTGTGCCCAGCAGTGGGACGTATATAGGCTGGGATGATGTATAGTCGACTAAGTGTTTTACCATTTATATGACAGTATTTTGTACCTCTAATAGTAAAAGTGGTGTTTCATTTCTAATTAATTTGGAACGTAGGAGTCGTGACTTATAGTAGTTGTGATCGATGTCACCACACACCTCTATTGGCGTATCCATATGATCCATTCTCTAGATCAAAGCTCTCTAGATATTGTAAAAGTATTATAGTTCACTTTGATGATTCTTGATCAGTTGGTCAGTCAGTCAGTATCAAATTTGCGTAACATGCAACCCTATGACTTCTAAATTAATGAAACTATAATTTTGAAATTAGATTAATAAATAAATAGAATTTCAGCCTTCCTCTACATCCTAGTGCTGCAAGACAGAGGTATGAAAACACGTCGATCTGGTTCGAGAAAAGCAGGCGCGGTAGTTTACCATGCACTCGACTTGACGGGGGTACTGTCTTGTCCACAGATATACATCCATGCCGAATTACAGCTTTCTATTACTAAGAGTCTCTGAGCTAAGCCATGAATAGACAAAGCGCCGGACATAGCGAAACTATAAGGGGTCCGTCATTTCCATTTTGCATACAAAACTCTTAAAATGACACAAAAATTCCGTCTGATAAAAGTCGATTTTCATTTTAGTAGGTGCGTTTTATTTGAGTAAGATTTCGGGTGCTTTATCTCCACCATATTATTCTTTACTACCTAGCTGTGTTATTAAATATTTATTGAATCGTAATGATGAGCTTTTAGAGCACGGCTGGCCTGTCAACCTGTCGCGCTAGTATGTGAACGTCTCTATAGATTTCTTGAAGCCCTATCTATCAGCTAAATAAAATCCTGCAAAGAAAAGCTCAACAATATTTTACATGCAACACATATTTTTTGCTTGAGCGTGGAAATGAATAAAACATATTCATGGACATATTTGTACTCGAATAAACATTCTTGCGATTTTATTTTACTTGCCTAGCGATAATGCTAAGTAAATTTGCCCATTATTAGCAGCGTCCTATTTCTTGGTAAGTACCTACCTACTCTATGCAGATACAATAAGTTTCAAGTAACGGAGAGTGCTAGCTTATTTGGATCTAGCGAATAATGGAGTGTTCGTCTTAACTTGTTATAATAGAGGGGTGAGCAAGTCTTAGACAATCAATTACGCCCCATGAATTACACTGAAAATCACAAGCAATTACGTTTACGTAAATTAAATTTGATACACAAATTCAAAGTTGAGACTCCGTCGATTGATTGATGTTGCCGAGCTTGTAGTACATCCAGATATCGTGATCGTACCGATTCTGTTACGATTAATCTCAATTTATTAAGGCAATACCCTTCGAAGGCGCTGCATCGCGAACAATTTCCGTGACTCCGCGGGGAATTATATGGGCGGGCAATATTTTCTCTTTACAATGACAGTACAACAAGGCAACGCTTTCAGGCAATGACTTGTGCCGAGGGTGAAATAAATATTAGCGTATCGCGACGCGGCTGCCTCTCAGCGCGCGTCACGCGACCTCCCGGCTCAGTGTAAGAAGTTTATTCCTCCAATGCCTCCTATGCCTCGATCGATGCCTTTTCTGCAAAATATAACCCAGAAATAATTTACTCCAAAATTAAAAACCAATTATAAAGTGCAGAATAACCGAAAATTGGGACATTGTCTGAGTAGCACTACAAAATTAGTTTATATATACTTAAATAGGCTACAAAATTTAGCAGATCCCTGCTGGAAGGTTGCATTCGTTTTCTACTGACTGCGTCTTAAGTACATGAGTAAGTGATTTCCGTTAAGAAAGTTGTTCAGATAAGACGTGACGTGAAGCGGACTATTTAAAATATTGAGTAAGTAACAAATTTGCGAGCGATCGGCGTGATTCGCAACTTTTCGCGCAAGTTAGCCGCAAGTTGCGGCAACTTTTCAGCCGTGTTTCCGAACCTTATCGCCCGTAGAAGTAACAAGCCGAGATAAATGAAGTTTAGTTGCTCTTAATTTAATGGCTAGCCGGAAGTTTTGGGGACGTGACCGGATGGGAGGGGCCGCTCCTTCCGTACAATTATTATCCAATTATTAATAAGATCCAACCATGTGGGGAACTTACAAACTTCTTGAGCACATGTCAAGAGTTGCCATTGTTTATCCCATCACACACTTAGCGTTGATGTTGTTATTGTCGAAGACATATGCCGTCGAGATAAAATTCGAAAGAATAACTTTTATGACATTAAAATATGAACAGTAAAAAGTAGGTACATTTTGTTTACGATTATCCGGCAATTCCCATATGAATTAAGCCAGTTCCAGTATTCTCATATCTACATTAAAATTGCAAAGATTCCTCCACAATTTACCATGTCTCATTTGTTTATTCGGATATACATCAGAAAAGCTAAACCACAAATAGTCATCAATATTAAAAGAGTAGCTCGCGTTCCCTTTGTTCGAGCATTGAACGGTTAGGAGGTATTTTGTTCAGTTGTTTTCAGTTACAGGGCTTTTCTAAATCGCTGTGTACCCTGTACGAGGTGAGACGAGGCATGTGCATGGCGGCTCAAGCTGCTAAGCCGGCTTAGTCGGGCGGCGGGTTTGCAACAACAATTCGCAGATACTCGTCACCCTGTCTCTGCTCGTAACAACCGACTACTCGGCTGCGAAAACAATTGTACGGCCAGGACCGGGATCATACCTGGTTGGAAATGTATTAACGAGAGGCCTAGCATTACACTATTTATGAAGGTACGCAGAATATATGTAAACTTAGGTCACAAGTTACATTTAGGATACGTACTTACGTACGAACTTAGATACCATCACAACCGCCAAGTATTACGTTCTCATGGTAAATATTGTCATTAGGTAATAAACCATTTCATGGGTCAACAGTCTCGTAACGTGTATTCTGAATGCCTATATCAAAAGGTTGTTAAAAATTTTAACCGATTGAAATAAATTGGGAATATTTTTTTACCAGTTTGAAGTCAGTGCCTCAGCACGAGCCTGCCTGGAAGAGATCGATGACGCATATTGTTTATTTTGTGAGTTTTCTCTGTACTTGTTTCCTGTATTGCTCTACTATGGTTCAGTAAAGAGCCATTGTACAATACAATACAATATAAAGACTATTTATTTATTGTACACCAGAAATAGTTAGCAATCAAAGTAGTAGCAATAATAGTATTGTATTTAACTGTGCTAGTTATAATCAAACAGGTTGTCGAGCTTCATGCATTGTTAATTCATATGTGTCTTTGTAACACGAAATAAATGATTTGATTTGATATATATTTTTTCATGACGTCATGGCGATCAGAATATTTTTTTAAAGAAAAAATAATAATTTATTTACGATGTCAACATTTCTATCACCTATATCATAAATACAAGATGCTTCATTATAATAATGCATGCTTTTGGTTACATAATTGTACTAATGAATGAGACACATAATCCACGTCTTCTTCCGTAACCAATTTGTACGTTCCCGTTTCAAAAGTTTATTCGACATCGTTTATTAGACAAAATTATATACGAGACTAGCTGTTACCCGCGACTCCGTCCACCCAAAATTCGTTTATTGCTATCCCGCGGGAACTATGCAATTTTCCGGGGTAAAATGTCCGTCTCCGGGATTCAAACTATCTGTAAGTATACAGAATTTCATCTAAATCGGTTCAGTGGTTTAGACGTGATGAAGTAACGTATGAAGTAAGTAAGGTATGATAGGTATACCTACGTGTATACGAGTACATAGTAGGTCCTCGTATTACAAAAACAGAAGATAATTATTTTCTCTTTGTACCTCAAAAGGAAAAACTAAAGTAAAAATAAAATTATCTTAGTCTTATGACATCATAAACGGTTGCGTACATACAACATAATTAAGCGTCAACAAACTACGACGTAATTTTTATTATTAACCTGTAACCGTAACGTCTTTCTTAATAATTTTACAAGCTATATTCCAACAATTCGGCCTTTATTTAGAACTAAAACGTTTTATAGTAGCCGGGAGGACTTCAAGGGCAATGCCAGAATATAAATGTCACGACACGACATTGTCATCTAGATACCTTAAACAACATTCGCGGGTGGTTTTCGTAAAGTGCTTATTTTATGGCCAAAAAGCTAGACGGCCCAGTGGCAATTACCTTCTTAGGGTTATACTTAGCATATTTTTATGAGATCTATGTTACATGAATAACCTTATGTATGTGCTGTTACACAATGACTCTTGATTGCATGACATATAGGAAACAATACAAAAAAAACTGATACACGAAAAAAAATATATAACGGGTGTGGCCTGTAATATGAGCAAATAATTAAAACATGGATCATACTCGTCAAACTGAACAACATTAGTTCAGCGACTTTCAAAAATAATTATTTTTTTATTTTTTATTACACTTTTAAGTTTATTCGAAGAAGCAATGTAAAGCAAACTGCTTGATGTTTGTAGCGTGACAGGCGACGTCAGCTGTGTTCTAGGATGGCGTACATTGATAGCAGTATTTAATTTGTATGAAAAAAGGAAAATTAAAAGAGTCCATTATTTTTAAAAGTAGCTGAACTAATGTTGTTCAGTTTGACGCGGACGATCTACGAGAGATCTCGCATTTTTTAATTTGAATCGATAATTGTCGTTTTAATATTGATTAATAACCAGTGTTTAATCGTTTTTATAAATCCAAAGAAAAAAATAAATTTAAGTGATAGTTTTTTTTAATACATTTTTGATGTTGCATTTTTGACTTATTTTGAAAAAGCTAAAAAACATGATAACTCAAAAATGGTTCACTTTTGTGTAATGCATATGGGGGTTAATGTTATCGCAAATAGTCACCTCTATCACTTCCTAACGGGAATACGTCGAATGACCCTGTATATATAGGTATAGGTATACATAAATTCTCTTCAAATTAGCAACTCGAATTTCATTTACTTACCTTCTTAACTTTACTTTTTTTTAAGTAAATAGATAGGTACCTACTTAAATCTGTTCCCAGTATCAAATATTAAGCCCACTCACAAGCTGCGAGATCTACGTGTAGGCTGTAGATCAATAAAATTCAACAGCGGCTACCAAAAATATTTTAGTAAGCAGTAAAATAATAGTTACCTGTAAAAATAAAACATAAAAAGGAAAGTTTAGAATTATCTCTAAACTTTTGTTTGTTTTAAAAATAACACACACACACACACACACACACACACACACACACACACACACACACACACACACACACACACACACACACACACACACAGACACAAATATCACGCCTGTATTCCCAAATGTGATAGGCAGAGCACACGAAACGTTACCGCTTCGGAGCCACTTTCAGACTTTAAGGTTTTTTTTTTTAATCTTTATTTATTAGTTCCCAAAAGCCTCAACTATAATTAAACACCACAACAGCCATACGATTTAAATGATGACAAGAGGGACATGACATGTCCTCCAAACCATACCACCGGATCCCCTGCCACACACAGGGTGGCAAACCTGCGCACGGATTCTCTTACACAGAACTCGAAACAAATGTCTACCACAAATCTGTCTACTTACTTATCTAAAATACGTATACAAATCTAGCAGCCTGCGACCAAGGAATTTTAGGTTTTAAGTTTGGCAAAAACGGTACAATAGTGACAGGTTGCTAGCCTGTCGCCTATGGTATACCTTAAAGGGATCCCTTGCCCCAATGAGCTTCGATCTGAATTCCTTAGTTTTCTAATGTTTTTGTAGCTTATTATATTAACAACAACGGCTTTAAGCAATATAGTATCCCATATTTACTTCAAAGTTCATTGTTTTCGAGATATTTGGCATCAAAGTTGAACAATTTTAGGCCAAATAACTGGTTTTCTGGCCATAACTTTTGTGTTAATTAGTTTCAAATGAAAACCCTCGACCAGTTTTTAGAGACGTCAAAGACGAACCCAAATATGTAGAATTCGTATATGTTAGATCTTTCACGTCAATAGAGATATGAAATAAGTGTTTTTTTAGACAATGTTTAAAAAAATCATACAAAATTAAGTATTAATTTTTTTCAAAATCCGGTAGTCAAAAATGGAGAACCGATAACCGTATGACTTATAATTCTATCTGTAGTGCAAAAGTAGGAGATACGATTCAAAACTTCTCAAAAATCGATGAAAACCTCGGGTAGCCCCTTAACCTATAATCCACAGTCGCTTCTTACGACATCCACGGAAGAAATGGAGAGGTGTAATTCTAACCCGACACCACACGGCACGACACACACAAATAAAACCTTTTAAAATACCTTCATTTACTGTAAACATTTCATCAATGCTTTCGTACATCAAGATTATGCTAAAATATTCAATGCTCCATTACATACAAAAGTTGTAATTTCTAGCGTGTGCGTTTTGTTTCTGTTTGCGTTAGAAAGTTGTACGATATTCCTTTCGCTCTAACAGCCACGTCACGCTCTTTGAGTTACAATAGGCGTCGAAAATAGCACCTTTTGCGAATGGTAAACTATCCGTTTCATGAAGATAAACTGCCTAGTTTGTGGTCAGAAGGCCAAAGAAAACGGGAGATATGTTCTCGTATCTCTTTCAAGAAAAAAATAGGCTGAATATAACGATTTACCTCCCGGCCGCACTTTGTATGATCAAAATTATGAGCGGTTTAGACTTTAACGGTGATTATGGTAATACAGAGAAACAGCTTTTGTTTTATCTTGTCAAAAAACGACGGCCTTCTTTTGATGAGAAAGCAGCGTTAGAAGTGTTATGGCGCTAGTTGCAAAGTTCGTTGGTTTATGAGACTTTGATAAGTACACAATAGATGAAAGTGAAGACAATGAACTAGAGGAATTAAAATATCAGACAATGGTTAGTCTGTTAATGCTCTCATACTGGCTTAGCAAAGGTCTTTTTAACGTACATAACAAAAGTACTCTATCCTTCGTTCCATAGATGTATAGTAGCTTTTTTGTATACAAAGAATAACCCAGAAGCCACGTTGCGATATTTGCATACCGTGACAGTACCTATCTAAAATCAAAGCGAAAAACGCGCGGGATGCCCTCCATTTCCTTACAAAAAGATACAGAAAATTGTAAACTTGCTTTTCTTCTAAAAAATCTTCCGAATATCATCTTCTATACATATAAAATGTTATGTCCTGAATGACTGACTGATGGATCAACGCACAACCTAAACCGCAGATCGTAGAGACCTTGGAACTTGGAGGGTGTGATCTTTGTATAACGTAGGCAACCGATAAGAAAGGATTTTCCGAAATCCCACCCCCTTAAAAAGGGGGGCAAAGTTTGTATGAGACACCGTGATTCCTTGGTCCAATCTACTTCAAATTTTGCATAAACATTCATTAAGAGAACTGATGGAAGACGTGTTTCGATTTTTATTGAAATTCATCCCCTAACGCGGTTAAAAGGGGGTAGAAAGTTATTTTGGTGGTGATTTGCTTCGAGGTTGATATCAATACTCCTTAGTGCTTTTGATTTAAATTACAGAAATTACAATTTATTTTGACATATGTTTGAAAACTCAATTAGATTTTATTCAAAAAAGTTTGAACTCACATAAAAGCTTGGAGCAATGCAAATACTCTTTAAAATTGGAATATCTCCAAAATCACCATTAAAACCGGATTTGAAGGTTTCTAAGCTTTAGAGAAGTTATGCAATTTTAGGTTACGGCCTCATTGAGACGTAGAGTTCGAAATTTGAAAAGGTAAGGACTAGAACATTTTGATTATAAAGTGGTAAAGTTTGTAAGGTTGTAGGGGGAAATCTCGGGATCTACTGAACCGATTTAGATGAAATTCGGTAGCTACACATCTGTGTACCTATCTAGATTGAGTCCCGGAAAAGGATAAGGATAGGTCTATTCCCGAAAAATTTCATAGTTCGCGGAGCCGCGTGCAACAGCTAGTTTTACCATATAATGTATTTTTTAAATTAAAAGAACACACACACACACACACACACACACAAATCTTCGCATTTGTTACATAAACGCAAAGCACGCACACACTTAAACACTTTACACGCAAGTGGCTAGGCCTATCATGTTTTTGTGCAGCAAGCACGTAGGTATCCTTTCTTTGTGATAGTAAGTTGACAGCAATCTTCATTATTCGCTGTGACATAAAACTACCTATGATAACCGCTTTTATACCACAACAGTTTTAACACATTTCGGCTACAGAGGCCGTGTTGTCTAACACGCAGGTGCTCGCGATCGCATTCACCATCTCTTTCTACACGCATAACGTGTGATAGAAAGAAATGGTGAAGTCGATTAGGATTCTGAGTGTGTCAGACTTCAAGTTATACGGACGGAGAAATGTTCACAGAGAACTCTCCCACCCGCGCAATGATATTGATAGATTTTATTTAAAAATTGGTATTTTGAGGCAGTTTATCGTTATTATATGCTTTTCACTTCTCATGGTGACACACTTCTCATATTTATATTGGATCTAGGCAACACAAAATGACGTTTTATGCTCAAGTCCATAAAGTAAAATCTTTGTCTAAAGGCAATCATGTCAACAGCCACAAAACAAAAATTTCTATAGGTAAATGTATAATTTTTTAATAATTTTTAATTTACATAAAATTGAAAATCAATAATCAATCAAAATAAATCATTTATTGAATCAGGCGTTACTTTGTGGAGGTCCATGTCAATGAACTGAAACAATACCTTTGCTCACCCGTGACATAAATCAATAAAACTAAAAATCTATAATTATACCTACTTATAGCGATGCATGAAAAATAAAATATACCTAGTAGGTAAGTGAACAATTCGGTGGCTATATGAACATTTCGGGTAAAATAGCTCGTTTTATGCTCTTGTTGTACAATCTTCTATTTAAATGTCATTATCTTTTTTTTGCAAATAAACTTAAACAAAAACTAATAAAAGAACCGATTTACCTATTTAGGGATTCTTTTTGATAGAGCAAAATTTTAATGAATACTGTTTTCAACCGTTAAATAATCAAGAGCGCTCGCTTAAACTATGATTTTAATTGATCAAAAAGAAGATTTGATTTAAGATAACTCGGGCAATGTCAAACGTCGTTTTAGAGCATAACGCGTGATTTAATTTAAGCCGGGAATACACATTCCTGTAGCTCGTAGGTACATTTTCATGCAAGTAGCTTGCACGCGTGTCATATATTTGTATGAAGATTGACATGTGTATTTCAGGCATGTGTATTTCCAGTCTTATTAATGTGTGTGGTAATTTAAGAAAACATTCTCATAATTAGAACTCTTTAATAAGCCTCGACACAGATACATGAGATAAATGGAAGCCTAAAATAACAGATGCTCTTATAAAGGGGAAAATAAAGTGTCCCTCGGGACCCTGCATGCCTTGGGCTATACCGCAGGGCGGGATACAGAGCACAAAACTGTTTTGTTTAATCACTTTCCTCACGCTGAATAGTTTAACTTAATAAACAGATTTCCCTATACTTAATGAAACTTCTGGCTTCTGTCATAACTTGGGCGAAAAAATATTTTAATAAAGTTTCTGATTCGTTTGTTACATTAATGAATTCAAAGAAAAATTTACGTTATTTCTTACTAGGGACGACCTCGCGGGAACTTTGTACTTTGCCAAAGTTAAAAGTAGCCTTTGGCAATTTGACCTATTTAGTGTAACTTTCTATTAATTATTTTTCTTTTATCAGCTCAATATATCCATGAAATAATTAAACTTTCATAAAAAAACAGTTTTCACCTCTTTACATAAAAACATACAGCCTTATTCATAAAAAGTTAGAGCCTCCTTGAAGGCTCCTTGAAGGCCCGATGCTAAAAAACATGATTCATAAACGTCTGTTAGCGCTAATCAGTCGATCAAGGCTCTGCTAAAGTTAGAGGACCGTAGACCCTCCTTTATCTCTCTGCTAAGTCACAAAATGGCCGCCACAAGTTTGAACAGCTGACTTTGACTAGAGCAAAAAACCATAGGTACCGAAGATATTTATAGTGAAGGCAGGGCAACGCAGATTAAAAAAAAAACAGGAAAAATTATTTTCAGGAATTTGTATTTAAAAATCCTCTAAATTAGCAACAATAAATTAACAATAAATATGAAAAAAAAAAATAAGGATGATTAACATAATTATGGCTTTTTGCACAACATAAACATGCGGATCCGAAATGGCGGGAAAACAAACATCTCGCTTTTTATTTTTTTTCCTGGTAATTTGCTGCCACTGCTGTCAATTTTTTTTTTAATTATCGATTAGGCCATTTTTTGTCTTTGATTTGTCAAGGTGGCCAACATAACGCGTCTAATCCGTCTATCAGCAGCTCAACAACTAGCAGACTGCTAGCAAGCGTTTATGAATCATACTTCTTGACAACCGTCTAACAAGCTTAATCAGTCTGCTAAGTAACAGGCCGATCAAACCTCAATTAAGGATTTTTTATGAATAAGGCTGTTAGACATTAATTAACAATCTAAAGCTTAATTTAGTATGTTTATTAAAAACGAAACAAATGTTTATATGTGTTGTAAGAAAAAATAATTTAAAATTGTCAAAAATATTTTGCGTTTTATGTTCGTAAAATTCGTATTTACGCTGAATGTACGATAAAATTACTTTTTATGCTCTAGTGCATAAAGTTAAATCTTTGTCTAAAACCATGGCAATCGAGCGTCAGCAGATACCTATATATAAAGTTTCTATTTTATTTTAGTAGTTTTTATTATAATCAGTATTTTAAACTGCGGAGTTAATAAAAGTAAGTGATTCTAATGAGTTATTATAGAAACAGTCATATATGGAAAATAAAATTTTGGAACTGAACATTTACTTGCAATGTCGCTGTTTTGCAGTTGAAGTGAAAAACAAAATATAGAATGTATTCATAAAACCCATTTTACCCTCGACTTCTCATCAACCCTCCCTCGCGGGCTCGAGTGGATATGTCGGCGGCCTATCGTAAAATTCGCCAAATCACGATATTTCTACGCATATCGTGAAATGGCCCCATTTCATGAATTGGCTAACAGACATCCGGCATATCGTTAAAAACTCACCTTTTACCGATTTGCCTAGTGACGTTAAGGCAGATCATGAAATTCCTAGGCATATCATGAAACGCTTTCATATCGGTTCTGCCACTTCGCCGGCCGCTGCCGCGGCACGCTCGCTTCGCTTGCTCGGCTCGTGCGTTGTGGTAACAATTCATACTAATCACTCCTGGCTTGAAATGGCGCCATTTCATGATATGCCTAGGAATTTCGTGATCTGGTGGATTTTACGATCGGCCGCCAACAGATACAAAGTGACGAGTAAAATAACGCGTTTTGTGGACTTGAAGCACAATCTACTATTATAACAAACTCTAACGTGAATCTATCATAATCTTTGACATTATTAATATTTATTACGTAGTTACCACCATCTTGCTCGCTAATCCTGCCGTGAAATAGCAGTGCTTGCATTGTTGTGTTTCGGCGTGGAGAGTAAGACAGCCGGTGAAATTACTGGCACTTGAGGTATCCCATCTTAGGCCTCTAGGTTGGCAACGCATCTGCAATCCCCGTGGTGTTGCAGGTGTCTATGGGCGGTGGTAATCTCTTACCATCAGGTGATCCACTTGCTCGTGTGCCATCCAGTCGAATAAAAAAAATATAATTGTTAACCTTCGCGGTTTATTTAAGCTATAAACAATGAAACATTCTTGTAAAATACTTTACACGTGTATTTTCATAATGAAAAGACAGAAAACACGATGAATACGATGATAGCTTAAAGTCACTTGCAGAGATTTAAAATACAAATATACTCCAGGGTGGTTTGCTAAAATCTTGTAGGTACCTACTGTCTTAATTAAGCATATTAACGTCAGTTTCCTTGACGAAATGACATATGTCGAATTTAGCCGAGTTCTGTTTAAAATTATATGACGAAAAAACTGGTACCTTAATTATGGTCCAAGCTGGCTTCACCAAAACCAGCAAACGGGTGCAAAAATGATATATACTACAATCAAACTATTTTATATTCATAAGATCTCATCTCTTTCTCTAGGATTATAGGGTAAGACGGCCTCAGAGGGTTAATCTCAGAGAAAATTGTACCCAGGTGTTTTAACTGAGAACAGTAAAACGGAGTTTCGTAATAAAACGAAAGAAGGCTTCCAGTGTTAGTTTAAGTAGGTGAACGACATTAGGTAAGTATATGAAGTAGACGACTTACTCCGTAGGTCAGGTTTACATTGTATTCGGAGTGACAATTTGATTATAGCCGTATGTTCGTGGACGGCCAAGGCTACGTTTTGTGATGTAGCATGAACTATTACTGGATACGATAGCTAGCGAAAATTTATATTAGCAAGAAAGAATTTCTTAGAAATTGCCTTTAGGAAAAAACATATTACATAATAACACATTGTTTTAGACTATCGTGGTCATTACTAATTCTATGATTTAAATTCGGGTTTTGTTCCGCGTACCTTGATTTTAGAGAAGCTCGATATTTCGGCACAGTTGCATGCGCCATGATCACGAGACGACAAAAGAAAATCAAGGTACGCGGAACAAAACCCGTATTCAAATCAAAAAAATAATGTTACTTTATATTTTGAAACTTTCAATGATATTTGACATAATATAATATTGTCATAATGGGTACATTATTAGTACAGATATTGCCCGCGAATTCGAAGTGTCCCACAGTATTTTTTATTATTTTTGCAGGGCAAAAAGTATGTTAATCTGGAACAGTCTAACTTTCTATCAGTGAAAAGATTTTGAAATTGCTTACTTGATTGAAGAGATCAAAACAACAAAAACGTGGACAATTTTAATATATTAGAATAGATATCAACAGTGCCAGCGTACAATTTACTTTTCTTTCTTCGATGTTTATATTCATTTGACTGACTGATGAGTCAACGCGTTTAGTACGGTGGTAGCCAAAAGAGAGATACGTAGATATTGTTCATGTTGATAAAATTAGAGAGTGGAGAGTGCATGAGTAGACGTGAAGAAACAGTGTAGAAGTAAATGGTGTTAATGTTTTACTAGCGTTCATTCAAAGCACCAGAGTCCATGAGCTTAGTAATTTATTTGTACCTTCTAGCGAAACCTTGCAAGTCCGAATAGACTTGAATCAAAATTCGCTTATTGTGATGGCATGTGTAGCGCCGATGACAAAGAATATGATATAATATTTTTAACTAACTTCGCCGGTAGTAATGAATGAGTAAAAAAAAACAGCTTTTTCCGTGAGGATTGATCTCTATGATATCAAGGAATATATCTACGAAATTTAAATTCTCCAGCTCCGGTGGTTTATTTAGTCTGTGCATTGTCTGTCACTCACGTTATTCTTTTACAAGTACAAAAAAGAGCGCTACAGTCAATAATTATGAGATGATAGAATTTAAGGTTGAAGATTTATGTGATTCATCCTGTGATCCTCTCAATTTTAAGAGGAGCTGGCTCCTGTAGTGAGACTTATATAGGCCGAGATGATGTTGATGACTGCGGTTATAAAACATAGGCTGTTTGCCTGTTTTTGTTTTCCCAATCGCGGTCTAAAGAAGAATGTTCCTTCATCCATTCTTCTCTCGATCGGGGAAGGATATTAATATATACAGGATAATAATTTGTCATGGTGATAGATGCTATATGTATCGGGGGCGCTCGGAAATTTATCGTAAAAGTATGTTTGTTCGGTCTTTTACTAATGTCATAAATGCGGCAGTGAGTTTGTTTCGTATAACTTTTAACTTCAGAATAATTTTCCTTTAAAAAGGTAAAGAGCGTTTTTTGTCCCGACGCAAATTGTGTTTTAAGTTTAAAACCTACGTTTCTCGGCTTGTCTATATGTAAGTGGGTGTATGGATCTTCGTCCTACCAACAGAACCAATTTTACTTTTTTTTTTATTGATAGTCGGACCGAAATGATTCATGATTGCGAAGTTCATTATGAACTTGTATAATTGTGTATAATTGTAAAGATGTAAGTTTAAATTCCATGCGACACCATGTCACCGCCAGGAAGTATGATAAAATATTTTTGATCAACTTCGAAAAATAAAGCGGTTTTATCTTCATTATATTTTGTGTATCACAGCTGTTTATCTAACAATATAAAATATGTAACAAAAACTAAACATAGATTAATCATGATTGGTTTTTTGGAGTATTTTTGTAGTTTTTTATTTCAACTCCAAATTGGTTACTTTTACGGGTATCCCGTGAAACCATATCGAAAATACAAACTGAGACATGGATGCACAGAAAAACCAGAAAAAGAGACCAGCGCTGGGAATCGAACCCAGGTCCTCAGCAATCCGTGCTGCGTGCTATAACCCCTACACCACCGCTGGACAGGAATCTAGACACGAATTTTTCCTATGCGTACATATCTCAGGTTGCTTATTTCTACTACGCTACTTATGCAGCAGCACTAGCGACATCTATGTTCCGAAAGAATTCCGGTTGGTTCCGAAAGAATGTGACGTCTCTCGCTTGATGAGTCTCTTTTTCTGGTTTTTCTGTGCATCCATGTCTCAGTTTGTATTTTCGATATAGATAAATCAATCAAATTTAATGTTATTACCCAACTATTTTATTGTGATACACCGATACAGGCTGATTTTGTAATTCGCATTGATCAGGCGTATGCTGGGCGGAGGTACGTAATTACTTTTAGGAACTTAATTATTCGAGTGTGTGTGTGTTGAAAGGTAATAGGGCTAAGATCTGAGATTGCTAGGGTTTTTCTTTGATGAGGGTATTATTTCAATGCTATTTCCTATTGTTTCTGTCAGAATATGGGTAGCGATCGTGTTTTATATTGTATAACAGTGAACTTAATTATAAACTTGTCATTTTAATCGTTTCAATTACTACATTTTATTGAGTCAGAAATTGAAATAGACTATTATTTTGATAGTAATTGAAGTAATTACAGAAGACAACGACCTTGCTTTTTTGAGAGTTTGAGAAATGTTTGTCTTATTTCTTTTATTGTTGCCGAGAGTTGCTTTTGTAATATTGGACATGAGTTTCTCTTATACACTTATTCCATTATAAATTGAATTCATTCATGAACTAAAATTAGAAATTAATTTAGCGTTGTTTCCAGGGACTGCCAAAGCAGGAAGTTATGTTATTATGCGGAATGTACATATATCCATTAATAATTGGTTTCGACGTGTTTGGGAGATGACTATGTGGAATGTAATTTCAAGTTTATCATTAGCATTTAGCGGAAGGAAAACTTTATGAGAGATGTTTGCGAAGTTATTCGAAGACGTGTATGCAGCGACTATTTATTTTGATGCAAGTAAGGCCTATTGGCTATTGCCTAATACATGACTTTGGACTATTATAAGAGAACGTTTGTGTTCTGAAAAAATGCCATATGACCATTAGATAAACGGTTGTTTTTATTCCTGTGTAGAAATTAAATAAAAAAATGTAGAAACAAGGGGCCAGGTAACTATAGTAGGTATGTACTAAACCAGTAATTGAAGGATTCATTGCAGTCTCATATACTAATTTGTATGGCTAAAGGTAAATCTTAGTATGCAAATTTACTGCGCCAATTTACATGCAATGTTCTACCGGATAACAAACGACTTCCTGCAAAAATATAGGGTTGAGCATTTTATTTTCTTAGAACAGTTACTCGTATTCAGTGCTTTGAAAAACCTTTTTTTCTGATATCATACTTGAATATAGTTTAGGGAGCTTCAAGTGAAAAATGGATTGCTTACCGTTAAGCAATTATATTTAATTTTCAGCCTATTTACGTGCTGTTACCGGTAGCAGGCTTTCTCTCAAAATGAAAAAGCTTAATAAAAAGCTCGTCGAAATAATTTTCAGATTCAATTTCGGACATAATTAGTGAAAACATTGGGCTTTCATGGTTATTACAATATATTCTTTATGTTAAATAAAATAATATATACATAAAACGTACACGCATACTTTAAGTTCTATTCATACATTACGAGTAATTTAGACTTACTGGATTAGGAAGTATTCATTTAATGTATTTAATTAATACCAAAAAATTTACTCGTATTCAACAACGGGACAAACAAATTGAAGTGTAACAATAAATGTATTTCAATATCCCAACTTGAATTTATATAAAACTAGCTATTAACTGCGATTCCGTCCGCGTAGAAGAACGAAAAATAGTTTACGTCCTACCGAATATACACAAAATATTTGATAAAAATCAAGCCGTTCGGAGGAGTTTGGTCATAAAAATTGTGACACGAGAATTTTATATATTAGACTAGCTGTTGCCGGCAACTCCGTCCGTGTAGAAGTATTAAAAATAGTTTACGTCCTATTCTCAGACCTACCGAATATAGACAAAAAAAATCATAGAAATCAGTCAAGCCGTTCCGGAGTAGTTTGATTCCAAACACTGTGACACGAGAATTTTATATAGCAGAAGATGTATTACGTATATTTTATTGTTTAAATACTTTGTAAACGAAAATTCATTACACAATTTCGGTTAGCAATCGTCGAGCCGTGTCGTAAACAAAGAGTCGGTTATCTCGCACAATGCCACTCCATACTTACCAGCGGTATCCTTAAAACAAATCACAACATGGAAGACGAGTCCAAAGTGTATACAGAACAAAAGTTTTCCCAACAACATTATTCAAGTCACATCGCAGCGTAGCGAGGGAAAGTTCACTTTCGGTGTGACATAGTACAGGGCGTAGCGCTCGTAGCGTTTGGGAAGTTCGTAGCCAGGCTCGTAGCGGTGCTACGTGCGAGCGCGCGCGGGCTCGTAGAGCGACTGTGGCGGTCACCGTTTTGGCGGAAAACGGACTTTTGCTTGTTTGATGCGCGCTGTGCACATGCGCTTAAAGTGTTATCTTTGTAACTAAATTTTATTCAACACTTGAGCAGGAAAAGCAAACAGTTTTCTGTAATTAAACTGAAATAAACAATCCGGTGACAAATTATTTTGCGCCCGTAAATGACAATTTTAAAAACTGGCTCAAAATAAAAAGTAGGTGGTTGTTTAATATAAGCAAAATTAGTCTCGCTGTAATTAAAAATGGAATTCCAATAACTCCTACTCATCTAATGATTACTTAAAGGTTAATCATGTTCTATTTTTTCATGAAAAATGAAAACGGGTCCTTTTAAAGTTTTAGTATTTATGACTCGCGGCAAATTTAAAAGCTTTTTCACTTCTCATGCTCGTAAACTAAGTGTTTATGCTGGATCTAGGCGACATAAAATAACTTTTTACGTTCTAGTGCATAAAGTAAAATCTTCGTCTAAGACCAAGGCAATCAGGTGTAATTAGCCACAAGCAATAAAGAAGTTTCTCTGTCTATCGCATGCCAATTGAAAACGATATGTTGTACATAAAAAGGTTAATACGAATTTTTGAGAAAAAGTGAATCTTATAGGAATTACAGTTAAGTTCTGAAAGGGATTAGTATCAAAATATTTTGCCATGCCTAGTAAGCTAAATTTTTTTATGTTTGTACAATGCTTCCCTCTATGCTTGTTTTTGTTTGAATTTGCTTATCATGGTAAAAATAATCTGTCGCACACCAATTTTGATTGTTCCACCCATGTTTCAGCAGTAAATTTCCAAAAAACTCTATTGTAACACACTGTTTTCTTATACTCTTTGGTCTGTTTGCCCATGACATTTGAATAATGTTGCCACTCAAATAATAGCTGGGTTCATCTTTCATTAGCCAAACTCTAGTTATACCTACATACTTACCTATCTTTTTAAAACAACATCAGCGAAGAATACGCAGCCACGGCAATAACGAGAAACTTCGACAAACAGGACATTTGACAAACAATTTTTTACAGTCATCATTTTTCGGTCAGAAATCAATAACGATTTCCTAAACTACAAGGTAAAAGCACCTTCATGGTTTGTTCGTATGTATTATTAATTACTTAATCTTTTTTACATTTTATTTCATTTTACTTATTGACATATTATTTTGGTTTTAAATGTATCGTTCCTTATTATTATAATCGATTTTTATCAACAAAAGGAAATGTCATGTGTTTAAAAAAAGCGGAATACTATTTTTACGTACTTGACAAGCCCTAATATTATTACGGGATGTTATTTAAAATTTCTGTGTGCCATGCGCGTTTATGCTACTTTGTGCTTCGTGTGATCTTGCCGTGCATTGCTACCGGGTCGCTAGTGTAATAAATAAAGATTGTTTTTATTAATATTGAAGCATAATATTGATCACCATCACCTACAGTATGTTTTTCCATTTTTGTCAATTTAGTTAAAAGTCACCAATGACGTGTGAAAATCGAAGAAAATTTTATTTATGTATTAAAACATAAAATACGAGAAATGCTGTAGGTCATTGTATAATACCAGTATAATACATGATCTTTTGGTATTTTACTCTATTAAGGTGCAGCCAAACCGCTGCTTAAAAAACGGTGACGATACGGAATCGCACTGACGCATCGTATGCGCACCGTTTTTTTGCATGCTTTCCACACCGCTGCTTAAAATACGCAAACGGTGCGGAATTGCAGTGACGTGTCGTACACGTCACGACTTTTGTTCGGTAAAGACCTGAAGTTTACGACACGTCACTGCGATTCCGTATTTTATATAAGCAGCGGTGTGGAGAGCACGCGATAAAAACGGTGCGCATACGGTGCGTCACTGCGATTCCGTGCCGTCACCGTTTTTTAAGCAGCGGTTTGGTCGCACCTTTATACGGTATATTTACAACACTAGTCTAGGGTTGCCATAAGTGTGGAGACGCAGACCGGGACATTTGAAGAAAAATAGTAAAGGTAGAAAAAAGAGATATTTTATTACAACAATAGGTAACTTTAAAGGTTTAGTTCTTGCCTAAACACAAAACAACGGGTGGGTTCTCTGTTCGTACTTGCTTTTCGCTAGAAAGTGGAAAATGCACGTTATCGGCTATGTTATAGATTGGATAGTTATATATTGTAGGTATTATTATTTACCAAGTCCAGTCCCCTACTAAATATCTATGATTTTCAAACCGGGACAATTTGCTTATCGGCCGGGACGCCGGGACACCATGCTTCACACCGGGACATGTCCCGGCGTACCGGGACGTATAGCAACCCTACACTAGTCATTACTCTCTGGACAATGACTGAAATCCCGGGTAGAGTTCCTTCACATGTTTGTTGTAAACTATTTCATTAGAGAAATAATTTTTTTTTTGTTATGTATCTACATACATAGTAGGCTGTTCCGAAGTATTAAATCGTTAATCAGTAATTTCTCCATTATTATTATGGCGTTTGATATGAGGCTTTGGACACAGGTTAGAAATAACCTAGTCAATATGTTCTCTTCGTCTTTGTCCAGAGGGTAGATACACGTTGTATATGCGCAGG
The DNA here is from genome assembly GCF_025370935.1 of Choristoneura fumiferana. Taxonomy (NCBI): domain Eukaryota; kingdom Metazoa; phylum Arthropoda; class Insecta; order Lepidoptera; family Tortricidae; genus Choristoneura; species Choristoneura fumiferana. Next base: position 9,935,999 of record NC_133484.1, read on the forward strand.
ATACTGATAGTGGTTGAGACGACCGTAGAACTACCCTTCTAAATTTTGTATCCAGTATAATGCTTAACTGCTCCATTTTAGCGCTAGCAATAACAATGAAATTAGAAGACACAAGTATCCACCCAATTCCCTTAGTAGCGGCTAAGACGTATATACCTCCCTTAATAAATAAAACAAGTTTGCCGTATTGGACACATAAGTAAATATTTACCGAGGCAAAGCTTCATACAACTACGCAGAAATAGACAGGTGTACTGTTATGTGGCTATTTACTTTTAAGAGTAATAAAATCAATACATGAGACATGTTACTTGTACCTACTCATAGCGGTGTAACAAAGCCCTTTAAAGTCATGGTATTTATTTGTTTAATTAAAACACATTTTTGGAAATTGCTTAATAAGGTGTAGGTACGAATGATGTTATGACCACAGAATAACTAATATGCTACCGTTATGACGTTAATACAAGCCTGTTTTCTTTAATCTAGCTTGGTCAAAAGACATGCCGTGGACATCAAGATAATATACTTAGCCATCAACCTAAATTCGTAACTTGCCGTAAAATATTCGTTACAATTAACGTGCAAAGTACACGTACATAATTATTGACATGGCTATATTTTTTTTAAGCCACGGTCATTAAAAGCTGTGTCTACATGGGGTATCGGCTAGTGTGGGATCCGAGTAGAGAATTGCAAGGTTTCTCTGTTGTTCGTAATCTCCACTTATTTACAGGAAATTGTTCTGCAATAGGATAAACTGTTATTTGATCTTTTCTTATTTATTTCCTTGCTATAGCGTAATTGGCATAAATCAGAGAAGCAATGTTTGGCAAACAGGAACTTTTTAAATAAAACTTGCCGCGATCAGGAATTATTGTTTACAGACATACTCAAGCTGTATCAAGTTGCATAAATTGTATAAAATATAATTAATGCAATACTATGTACCACTCACCTATTAATATATTATTTGATATATCAAATAATCGCATGACAGTTTTGATTTGTCGTATTATGTTAATTAGTTTCATGGTAGTTTACTATTTTATAAAAACAATCATAAACACGACATGTAATGCAATGCGTATTCTGAGACTAGCTTATTCGAAAAGTAGAAAACATTTCATTTATTTTAACATCGCATCTGTCACAATCAGACTCAGAGATGTTAATTATCTGTATTAGGTATTAAACTCGTTCCTTTTTGTTTTCTGTCGTTGGTAATATACGATTAGGTACATACCTATTTAACGACCCTAAGTGCGACAGTCGTGGTAGCCTAGAAATTTGACTTATGGCCTCTCAAACTTCTGAGTTTTTCGGAATTTATGTGCAAATTATTATACTAATTGAAATTTAACATGAAAATAATATGGTAAAGGAAAACATGGAAGCCTGCGTACACCTTCTAAGAAATTCAGGGGTGTGTATGAAGTTCTCAATCTGAAATGGGCTCGCGTGGGAACTAAAGCTCTAGCTCTCACGTTCCGAGAGGAGGCCGGTGTGGACGTATATAGGTCGAGTAGAAGTGTGACAATAACTGTGTCGCATCTTTTGCGACACTGAAATAAAAATAACATAAATACAATGCAAAAAAAAACGGCTGTTCCCATCAGCAACGCAAAGCCATAAAATAAATAAGAAAAAAATAACACTTCCTTGGCACAAAAACATCTGAAGGGAAATTAACAATCTCAATTTCTTAAAATGCGCAGGAATGGCTGTTACAATCTCCGTTGGATTACGGCTATTAAAACACGTAATTATGTCTGAGGTAAAACTCTGCGCTTAATAATGATAACGAGCCGTTTGCAAAGAGTCGCAGGTTTCATAGTAATGAAACTTTTATAACGTGGTCGAATAAATCTAGATCCATGTTTTAAATACAACTGCTAGGTATCGAGGAGTGCTGCATACCCCTGTGAGAAACTTACCGCACGAAGACAGATCGCGACTTCTTAAAAGTGCTGGAAACTGATTAACAATCCTTTTATGAGTATTTTACGTTAAATGTGTCTTGAAAATCAGACAACAATAAAGTTATTTTTGAAGCAAGGACAAAGGAAAATGCTTGAAATTCTTTTGTTACAAATTCACTCAAAAAACGGCATGTTATGCTCAGATACGGCACGCAATATACATTATAGATTTTGTGAACAGTAAAAAAGGTGGCATCAATATTTCAAACCCGCCACAGATAATTCGGCGATAAGAAAACTTTGATGATCGCATCGGCGAAGTATAGTGATACAACCTTTTCCGCGTTTAGGAGGAATTGAGGAAAAGCCCTTGCAATAAAACAGCGATAGCCGGAGTGCCGGGCCAAGTTGTTAGGACATTATTTTCACTAAAGAACCCCTTGTATACGCAAGAAGTCACATTTGACTGACTTTGACTGCTAAAGGAAATTATATAAATTACCCAACATTACACGCAAGAAGATATTATTAACCAAGGAAAAAGAAAATCGATCATTCGCAATCGGAGATAGACAACACATTAATCATGCAGCGGTTTAAAAATGATAATTTATAATAAATAACTGCGGATACGGGGTAAGATAAATTGCTCCCAGTGAAACCCGCTTAAGAAAGTATACTTGTTTCCGACCGTTTGTGCAATACAAACGCTGCTGTTTATTACAGCAAAATAAGTACGATTCTTAATATAGGAGGACCTTCCTTTTCGGGGATAATTTGGGGTTGTAGAAGGAATATCGCTTTGATGTAATTTGTGTTTTTTCAGCGACTTACCTATATGTATTGTGTACTTTGCTTAGGTACGGTTGGCTCTGGTTTTGCGGACAAACAACTATATAGGTAAGCCCTTTGTCGCTGGTGGTCCGATGGAGCCTACGGCAATTTTCTTATCAGTAGCCGTCCCTTTAGCGATACCTACCGCCTGTAGCTAAACGCCGCAAAAACAACGGAGGAGGAATGTTTGTATTTTGAATATTTCAATGAATATTTTATATTTCAATGAATGCCACTAATCTCACTTATAATATTATAAATGCGAAAGTTTGTAAGTCTGTGTGATTGTTACTTCATCACGCCTAAACTGCTGAACCGATTTAGATGAAATTCGATATAATTCGATATAGTTTGAGTCCCGGGGAAGGACATGGGATAGTTTTTATCCCGAAAAAATTGCGTAGTTCCCGCGGGATAGCGATAAACGAATACTACGCGGACGCAGTCGCGGGCAACGGCTAGTATTTTATATGAATTCTAATTTGAATAGCCTTGGTAGTATAGAAGGTTTAGCGGGTAGGCGTGGGATTGAACACGGGCTTGGACATCTGAGTTTTTTTGACGATGGCAAACATTGCAAGCAATAAGCATATTTATACACACCTGCAATGCAGTTCAATGATACGGAGCATACTCCGTATCAACTTCCCTATCGAACACTCCTATCCCACACTTGGTCTGCATGAAAACTACAGACCAAACCCACTTATATAAAGAACACACACACACACACACACACACACACACACACACACACACACACACACACACACACACACAAACATCACGCCTGTATTCTCAAATGGGGTAGGCAGAGCACACGAAACGTTACGGCTTAAAGTACTTGTTTCAGTTCATTGATAATGTGGACTTCTGCAAAGTAACGGCTGATTCAATAAATTACTCAATTCACCTATTACCTATAGCAAATTTACGTTTCACTTGTGTCTAGCAAAAGCAAATATCAAAGGCGGCAATGACAACAAACAAGTGTTAAGTTAATATATTATGTAAGCTTAACAAACGTTTCAGAGCATGCAGGTTAATTTAACTTTGAATAGCTAATCAATTATTGAGGTTAGACAGTATCCAACCAGGTAATACCGATAGTGCAGCGAGGCCGAGGTGAGTACAATCTAATACACAACCATTTTATTTCCACATTCAGAGTAGCGTCCTTTCAGAGTCACTTTTTTCAGATATTACTCGCGGAAACAGCGGCAGCGCAGTGTTTACACAGCGCTCGCCTTTCTGCTCATATTCAATGTAGTTTTCAGTTTAAAATTCAAAGCGAAGCTTATGAAGTCGGTTAGATTCTATATATGCCCTCGGAGAACCTGTTTTCTAAAATGAACGCTAAGCCATTTTCGTATAGCAGGCCGCGGAATGTGCTGTGGTAAATTTATAATAAGAAAACTAGAACAACCCGCCACTTAAGAATAAACGTGGGTACTTGCAGATAGCGCACCCGGACTGTCTTCACGGTAGTGTAAGTGTGTAAGGTAACACTTCCCTGAAAAGGCACCTTCTCTTTTCTGCTTTTTCGAGACACTAATGACCGAAGAAGGGTCGTCCCTTTAATATTGTGATGAGTATCTGTTACAGAAATGAAAGCACTTGTGTAGGGGTTTTCATTTATTTTAGCAAAATGTTTCGTTTATTTTCAGCAAAAAAATACATTGAAGGCAGACAGAAAATACCAAGGACACGTTAGATACACGCCAAGTGAGATAGATTTGAAAGGATGAATGAAGCTGTGTGGCTCGGAAATAACGAGAAAATCTGCATGTTTTGAATAAGCGGTGGAGCACTTGGGAAAGCTCGGGTCGTCGGTGACCGGCAACCGCATTACGGGGCTAATATGCTACACTGAATATTAGTAGAGCCGAAGCAATGTCCGAGGAAACTACAAACCAAATAAAACTTGTTCATACCAACTAAAGTACATACTAATATTATAAATGCGAAAGTGTGTGTGTTTGTGTGTTTGCATGTTTGTCCGTCTATCACGTCGAAACGGAGCGACGGATCGACGTCATTTTTGGCATAGAGATAGTCTATGGGCCCGAGAGTGACATAGGCTACTTTTTATCCCGGAAAAATGCACAGTTCCCGAGGGAACAGCGCGCGATAACCGAATTCCATGCGGGCGAAGCCGCAGGCAAAAGCTAGTAAAAACTAAAAAGAAAAACAAGGTTAGCTGTCTGTTTTTTTTGTCGGTACATTTTGTAGGTATCCTGAATACGAATATAAAAGCTTAATTTTAAAAGCTTTTTGACTTATAACTACCACTAACTACATTCTAAAGCTATTTAAAATTTAAAACCAGTTACATAAGCACACATGTTATTTATAATAAATGATTTATTTAAAATTTCCTGTATTGAGCGAAATAGGACAGGAGGGTCCCCGTACCCTTTTAAAAATACTACGCTTATTTGCATTTGAAAAGTATGAAGGGTTAACTGCGGGATCTCTTTCAGTGAAAATTCGTCCGTTACTGTAAATCCTGCAGCAGTGAAAATAAGATAGAATTTATCCTTTCCACTTGTGTTGTTAAAACAAATACTTTTCGTAGCGCTTTCTTTTATAAGGGTTAAGCCAGGGATTATGGTAAAATATGAGCCAAATAGACAACGGGCATGAAATAGTGGACTATGAATTTGTAAGTATCTGATGAAAGGAAATAAATTATACAGAACGGAATTACTATTTTGCAATGATCAGTATACAGTTGCAACCCAATTTAGCGCTTTGGAATTTAAATGATCAACGACGCTTTTAGTTAGTAAGCTTTGAATTTGATTAGAGGTAGTTTGAACCCCAAGGATCAACATAGGATACCTTTTATTCCGGTAGAAGGCGCCACCGCGCGATAACCTAGATCCGCACAGACGAAGTCGCGGGCATAAGCTAGTATAAGAATAAATGGACTATTGAAGTTCCATATTAAGTATTCACCTATTTAATGAATAATGGAACTTTAAACAATGCTTAACTAATTTCCAAAAATGCAAAACTTATGATTTTCATCTGGATTTTCACCACACAGCCAATAGTTCCTTTTTTTTTAATTTATTATGGCTAAATTTTATTGTATTTCGACTTTTATACCTACATCATTTTATTTCTATACATCATCATCATCATCCCAGCCTAAATACGTCCCACTGCTGGGCACAGGCCTCCTCTCAGAACAAGAGGGCTTGGGCCATAGTTCCCACGCGGGCCCAGTGCGGATTGGGAACTTCACACGCACCATTGAATTGCTTCGCAGGTTAGTGCAGGTTTCCTCACGATGTTTTCCTTCACCGCAAAGCTCGTGGTAAATTTCAAATGTAATTCCGCACATGAATTTCGAAAAACTCAGAGGTGCGAGCCGGGGTTTGAACCCACGACCTTCTGTTTGAGAGGCGATAGGTCAAACCACTAGGCCACCACGGCTTTTTTTCTTTCTTTCTATACAAATGACGATCCTTTTGTGTATTTTTTATAATTACCTGACATGACGTGTTTATTTTATAAATGTGGATATGGAGTAATAAATATCCATCACTTAGTAATAGTCGGGACTTAGGAGGACTTTTAATGTTTTTGTTACATAACTACTTAACTCTTAATAATGTATGGCATTGACTTTGTAGCAAACTTTTTTTGCCGAAATTGTTGTTCCTAATTATATTGTTTGTCCTAATATTCCAAAAATCTTTTGACGGCATTAATTTCATTACGTATAAATACCTAAAACCTATAACATCATATAACTATAATGTAAGTACTACATTTACACAAAATAAAATTTCATTTCTTAAAACGTACTTGTTTTGACATAACGAATCGTTACGTCAAAATAAGTTGTTTCATAGTTATTAACGATTATTTGTTTTTTTTTACTGAGGGGGGCATCCACCCCGTGAGCCCTCCTTGTGGAGGACTTTGCCTTCTCCGTCCCCCCTTTTCTAGCTCCCCTAACCTAAACTAATTAAATTTTTAATTAGAAATTTAGGAATAAAATAGTTTAGAGGTGCTGTAATTGTAGTCATTTTAATCACATGCAATTTTTTTTATTATAATTGGATAATAAGTATTAGAAATGTTGATGTTCATGTTATCAATATTAGCACAAACATGCCTTAGGACTTTTAAATACCTATGTAAGTACGCGAAAAATAAACAGCATAAATGAATATTATATCATTCGGCATTATACCAAACATTCTCGGCCAACATTTTTTAGGACAATCAACATTATGCGATACGACGGGCACACCCCGCCAGGTTTAACTTTTGCCCAATTCTCTAGCTTGCTCCAAAACTAAAGGATTTTGTCTCAGCGATGTTAACTAGACAGAATTGGCAGGGCGCGGTTATTATCTTTGTTTACAGTATACTATTAGTGCATAGCCTCTTGTTAAGTTGCGTTAGTTTCACTACCAGTAAAATCTAATAACAGTGTGGTCGGTGGCAAGTGGTGACAATGTGCTGTTACCCGTTACTGTTGGCCCGGGCGCCAAATACTCATTTAATTAAGCTACGGACACCCGCTATAATGCAAACAATATCTAAATTTGAAACAATAATAGACTTACGGTTAAAGCTAATTGGATGGCTGCTAGTTCATAATTTAATCGAATCAATACTTTTGCTTGCAACTTCGTTCGCGAAGTAAACGAAAAAAACCCTACTTTATTACCTACATTATTTGTATTTTATTTAAAAAAGTAATATGTATTTAACTTACATTTTATATTGTGCATATTTTACTATTTTCATGTGATCTTCTTTCTTTCTTTCTTACATACTTAGTTATGATGACTTAAAAAAAGGCAAAATTGCCTATTACAGATAAAAAAAATCGACTCCTAATACAAATGTTAAAATAAAAATATGTGTCATGATAGCATTACATTATAATTTTTCAATTCTCATAAAACAAAATTGATTGAAGGTATAGGAAAATATAAAAAATGAATTTAACTATTCGAATCGCCCGTGGACGTGGCAGTTTGTTTGCTTTTAATTATTCCACGTGATGGAAGCTCGAACGAACCTACGCATAGATCTACTATAGGTACGTATTAACTATGTATCAATAGATAGCTACTCGTACCGCTGTTCGCATACTACGCACCCAGGATTTATACCTACTTATGTACTAATCACAATTTATTAATAAATGTTTACTTTTATAATGCTACAGTACCTACCTACCTTGGCAACCGAGCAAACGCTTAGTGTTTGTAAACCAGAAAAAAACCGGCCAAGAGCGTGTCGGACACGCCCAAAATAGGGTTCCGTAGCCATTACGAAAAAATTAAGTAATATTTTTCTAAGGATTTCGTACAAGTTTAGGTATATTTTATACCTTAGGCTGCTATGAGTAAAACTACTAATAATTCTCAAGCAAAGTTTAGCTTGTTTAAACTTTTGAATAAATGTGAGTAAATAATATCTAGCAGCTGTTTTCCTGATCTCAAAATGTATTTACACGCAGTTATTGAAGGTTTTGGTAGGCCTCCAACAAGATGCAGCGACGACCTGGTTAAGATTGCGGGATCGCGGTGGATGCGGTAAGCACACAAGACCGGTCTAAGTGGAGAGACTTGGGTGAGGCCTCTGTTCAGCAGTGGACGTCTTTCGGCTGACATGATGATGACGATGATTGAAGGTTCAACGGTATTGTATAAATAAGCACTTTTTATCCCAAACGTCATTATGGCTGACTTATCGGCATACGAAATTTCATCAGCCGCACTGCAGCAACAGCTTCTTTTATGTCACCAAAAACACAGTACATAAAAAAGTAACAGTATAATGTCTCGGCTGCGTCCTTGATATTATTACCTACGACGGCTCGGTACACAAACGCGCGCGCGATAGGTCTGCCTACTAACTGTCACTCTTCAGTTATGTATTTGATTTGATAATGAAACATGAAATTTAAAGTAGGGAAAGGATTAGGAGCATACAACACTTTTTCTTCGACTGGGTACTTATTAATTACAATACAAAATTAGATAATTAGTAAACTTTAAACGTTTCCATGCATTAGTAAAAAGTATGGCAAACTCAAAGAGAAGGTAAACAACAATAAACAGGTGAGAAATATGAAAATGACAAAATTTGTCTTAAAAAAAAAAAATTGTCAATGTGAAATTTTGTTTTTGATTAACGTTTACTTGCTTGTGACGATATTAAAAATACGCGTTACTTATGTTAGCAGGCTATGGATTATGTTCGGAAAGTTTTTATTCTGTATAAAAACCGTAAAAATATGTAACTGGCTGCACCTTAGCCGGTCCGAACGTACCAATTAAGAAAAAAAAAAGTAAGTGGTTGCAGTATAGTTTAAGCAACATTAAGATACAGTGCTGTTATGGGGAATAGACAATATAGACTTTTCCAGAATCTTGTTATGTATGCTGTTATATTACTGTTCGTGATTAAGTACGAGTAAATCACAGATTACAGTATAGGAGTAGAAAAATGGTTTCACTTAGCTTCATCACTACGTATATTTGTTACCTACCTACAAATTACCCATGACGGAGAAGTATTTGCGCCTCTTCTGGTATGTGCGAAAAGCTTTATTGTTGAACTAGCTTTTGCCCGCGGCTTTGCCCGCGTGGAATTCGGTTATCGCCTGCTGTTCCCTCGAGAACTTTGCATTTTTCCGGGATTAAAAGGAGCCTATGTCACTCTCTGGCCCATAAACTATCTCTATGTCAAAAATCACGTCGATCCATCGCTCCGTTTCGACGTGAAAGACGGACAAACATACAAACATACACACACTTTCGCATTTATAATATAAGTATGAATATGGATTTAAGAGTATAAAAATTCGCATTCTGATAAATAACTTCATTAGATACGTTTTTATTATAGTCTGTAACCGGCTAGCCGGTCGGAGAAATGAAAGGCGTGTGGTTACAAAATAAAATATAATACAAAAGAAAAATATATACAATTATTTCAGTCAGCACTGCTCTTGTAGGTAAATTTAAAAAAACACTGGCCTGAGACTTGTAGGACAGGTAGGAAAACAGGGTGTTGAGGTAGCCTCGAAGCGTCCAGTCGCGCCGGCGATCTGCTCCGAGGCAGCAGAACGGAGAGGAAGTGGAGATGATGGTTCGGATTCAGCAGGAAAAGGAAGGGCTGGAATGAAACACCCTGCTTTACTGCTTGCTTGCAGCACCCATCCAAGCCTCGTTTTAGTGTCGGACCAGCGAAAGAGAGCTAAACGAGACTTGGATTAGGTTTTACAAAATGTACACAAGAAATAAATGTTAGAAGTAGATATAATAATATTTACAATACCTGCAATAGTGGCAGCCCTTATATTACAAGTAGTAGTCAGTGAAATAGCTATCACCGAGTAAATAATTAATATTTTCTTGTAAAGAAAATCAAATTTCGGCTTACGCCTTGCCAAATAGTAGAGCCAATGACAGGAAAAAAACAAAAGAGTATCAATAATTTAGAATTTAGATTTTTTTTTCTTCTGTAAGCGGCCAGTTGCGCACCGCGGAGGTTTGCCATGTTACAAGTCTATATTGAATAAAGATATTTTGACTTTGACTTTTGACTTTATATTAGATGAATTTAAACATCCGTACACCGAACAATACTGTTTAATATCGTCGTGACATATTTAGGTAAGTATGTAATAAATGCGCGTGAGTCCGTACGTAACCGCGGAGCACTCGCGACTTATGGTTGCTGAGGTACATATGCTGAGAATTCGTGGCGCGTAGGTAGGTATAACTCGCGTTCCGGCCGTTTATATGAAGATGTTATCATCATCATCATCCCAGCCTATATACGTCCCACTGCTGGGCACAGGCCTCCTCTCAGAACAAGAGGGCTTCGGCCATAGTTCCCAAGCGGGCCCAGTGCGGATTGGGAACTTCACACACACCATTGAATTGCTTCGCAGGTTTGTGCAGGTTTCCTCACGATGTTTTCCTTCACCGCAAAGCTCGTGGTAAATTTCAAATGTAATTTCCGCACATGAATTTCGAAAAACTCAGAGGTGCGAGCCGGGGTTTGAACCCACGACCCTCTGCTTGAGAGGCGATAGGTCAAACCACTAGGCCACCACGGCTTTTATGATGAAGATGTTATACTGTTCCTTTTCTCGGTACTGTGCCAAAAATCCGGGGTCAGTGGAGGCGTCGTTCGGCTACTCGCTCAAAAACGACTTGCTTTGTGATCGCTCGCGATAACAGAATTGCCTCCTCTCGACCGGGCATGGCGGCCTCGAAACAATCTTGAATTAACTCGCTTTCAATATCTCTGCGTCGATTGATATCGCGACAATGAAAATAAATGAAAATTTCACATTAATGACGCAGAAGTGAGGACTATTTTTAGGGTGTTGTCAATTCGTATTCAATGAAGAATTGAGTTAGTTGCTTTAGCCAGTCTATTTACTGGCTTCATTCTTATTAATTTATGCATAAATAAAGTGGCGGTGGCGGTTTATTTTATTTCAGAATAATAATTGTTTCCTCGAGAAATTCAGACTCCTGAGAGCTAATTCGTGTTTTTTTAACGTCTGTCAGGTAAAAAAAGTATTATGAGATTTGATTTTCTCTTTCTACGGTGTTTGTATAGGGTCGCCCATGTAGATTCGAGCACTTTAGGGGACAGACGTGTAAATTGCTAGCGACGCTGTTTATTTATATGTATATTTTTGATACCCAATTTGGATATAGAATGATTGGAAGAGATTTATGAGAAGTGAATGGTAAGAGCGAGGACTTAAATTAGAGAGTCAGAGATACACGATCGGTGAGGCTAGCTTTTGCATGTGCTTTTTGTTGGCCATTATTTTTCCGTATTTTACTCAGCAGTGGGTGGATGTGGGCTGATTTCACGGCTGACTCTTTCATAATTTTTGCTTCCCTTTAGCAATTCCACATATTATTCCCATATATTATTATACACTACCCTTCACCCGCGGCTTTGCACGAGTAAATCATTACGTTGAGCTTTCGTTGAGCAGTTAAAAAAAAATCCGGAATTTTATACAAGTAGGAATTTCCAAAAATTACATCAAGGATTTCGTTGATGTTGCATAAAAATCAACCTCACCTAATTTCATGTCTCTAATGCCAGGAGTTGGGATTTTGGCATTTTGTTTGTTTGTTTGTTTATACTCTTTATTGTACAAAAAGGAAAAACAAAAAGGTTACATAAATAAAAGTAAAGTGTTAAGTACAAAGGCGGAATTTTATCCCTATCCTGTGAAAATATTGGAATAAAAAGTAGTTTCTATGTTAATCGAGATGTGCAGCTATCTACATACCAAATTTCATCCAAATCCGTCCAGCCGTTTAGCGTTAAGGAGTACCAAACCGCACGCAAGTGCACTTATGTACAAACTTTCGCATTTATAAAATTCACAAAAAACAAATGTTTTTATACAATGCAAATAGCCTAAAAACCTTTTATATGTTACTTTAAACTGCAACTTTTAACTAAAATACTACTCACCAGGTTCCCAAATATCTGGTAACTCATATTATAGTATGTATTTTTTGCGGCGAGATGGGTCCGCTTTTAGATTTCGTTAAAAAAGGAACGTGTGTCCTCATTTATTTATCTTCTCTTAATCCTGGGAGTTTCCGCTGGCAGAGTTGTTTATATTAGCCAGTGATTAAATGCTTGAGACCGTTAAATAACAAACCGGAGAAATGAGTTTACTAGTTATTATGTGGATAAGCCAACTGCTTTATATAATTTTTTTTAGACAGTTACTGTCCATGAACATAAGGTTTTCTGGTAAATAAATTAGAATATTTATAATGTATTTAAGCTTTATTTTGTCAATTTTCTAGATTCCTTGTTTTTTTTTTGACTACCGGTTTTTCATTATTTTACGTAGTAAAGTAACTGTATCACCACCACTACGGGAATGTCAAGTCATTGTCACTAAAGAAAAATAAATTAGCCGAGTGATACGAATACATACTCGAAGTACATGTTTCGGCACAATAAAACATATGTTAATTATTATTTTTAAATGTCTGTATTCCACTAAATAATACAAATAGGTTCGTATGACCGCTCGCATCGGCGTATAGCGTGCAACTGTCAGATTGACAGTTTGTTTGATGTACGTCTTGTACATATTCCCAACCAGGGAAAAAACAAAAAAATAAACAAACAAAACGCAAAAAAAAAGTACATTAAGTACTGAACTTAATTAATATCTATTGGTAGTACACATATTTTATGAATACTTGTTCTAATGATAGACCCTTTAGGTGTCCTGATGGAAAGTGCTCTTACTTTGCCATCTGCCCCCGGAAAAACTTCTACAACGCGAGCCATAGGCCACCTCAAAGGTGTAACATTGTCATTCTTAAGAAGAACTAAAGTTCCTACTTTAACATTTTCATGAGAATAGCGCCACTTCGGTCTATTTTGCAATTGAACGAGGTATTGCTTATGCCACTGTTTCCAGAACAGTTGGACCATTTTATTACACTGATCCCAAAATTTAATACGACTAATTGGTGCATTTATACAATCCTTCTCAGGGTAAGATGTGAGAGGTGCACCTGTTAAAAAATGTCCTGGGGTTAAATATGGCATCTCATGATTATCTGTTGTCGGTAAAGCTGTCAAAGGCCGTGAGTTTAAAATTCCCTCAATTTGAACTAGAACCGTGTTCAATTCCTCATATGTCATGACAGTTTCACCCACAACTCTTTTTAAGTGGTGTTTTACGCTCTTAATCCCGGCCTCCCACAAACCAGCGAATACAGCAGAATAACTTGGTATGAATTTAAAAGTTATTCCCACATCAGCAGTGAAATATTCAACAGCATTCTGATGGTCAGTGGTAGACTGTAATTGATACAATTTATTTAACTGATTATGGGCTCCCTTATAAGTACTTGCATTATCACAATAAATCACCGAAGGTTTGTTTCTGCGAGCTATAAACCTCTTTAAGGCATTTAAAAAACATTCAGTAGTTAGATCAGTGACTAGTTCGATATGAACAGCCTTTGTCGTGAAACAAACAAATAGTAAAATGTATGCCTTTTGTATGACAGGCTTTCTGACTCTTAACATTTTAACATTAAAAGGCCCACCATAATCCATGCCCACTTTTTCGAATACACGACAAGGGGTGATTCTGTCATAAGGGAGCGAACCCATTAATTGTTCTGTATGTTTTTTCTTTAACTTAAAACAAATAATACATTTATATAAAACGTGTTTAACTTCTCTAATACCATTCATAATATGGTATGTCTGACTTAAATTAGATAGTACTAGCTTTGCGCCAGCATGCATTAATGCCCTATGCTCTTTCTCTATCAAGTAGTGAACTATTTTTGAGCCCTTAGGCAGAATAATAGGGTGCTTAGTAGCATATGGAATATCAGCATGCTGCAAACGACCACCTACGCGCATAATACCCATGACGTCCAAGAATGGATTCAACGCCTGAAGATTTGACTTTATAGGCAATTTTGAATTTAAGCACTTAATTTCTTGACTGAAGAATTTAATTTGTTCACATCTCAATATAATCTTTAAAGAATAATCCAGTTCTTCAGGCATTAAATTTCCAAGGCGTCTGTTTTGCAAACTACGTTTACAATTGTGCAGAAATCTGTAAATATATGCAACTACACGTTTCATTTTATTAATGTTGGAACACTGAGTAAACAATGCCAGCTCCTCAGGCTCATTTATCACAACATGAGATTTTAATTCAGGTATTTCACTTGGCATCTTGAAGCCATCTATGGGCTGAAAATCTAGGCTCTTTAGGCCTGCTGGTCCATGGAACCATAGTTTATTACTCTGCAATAAATGTGGCTCGACGCCACGCGATAGGCAGTCGGCTGGATTTTCAGAGGTGTTCACATAATGCCAAGAGAATTCCCGTGTTAATTCACTAATACATTTTATTCTATTAGCTACATATACACTGAGCTTTAGTGGATTTGTTGTCAGCCAAGCAAGTACTACTTGTGAGTCGAGGAATAAGTAAACCTTCACATCAAACTTTGGCATAATAATTTCGACACTCTCCTCACTAACTTGGCTAACAGCAATGCACTGTTTAACTCTAAACGAGGCGTCGTTAACTGCGTTGTTGGATTAACACGCGACTTTGAACACAATAAGTCAACACTTATATTATCTTTGTCATCAATAATTCTTAGATACACACAACATCCATGAGCTTTACTACTGGCATCGGCATAGCCAATAATATCGATAGACTTGGCTCTATAAGTGTCTAAATTTCGTTTAATGACAATATTTTTCATATCATTCAGACTTTGAGCAAACCTTTTGAACTTGTTATTGAGGTCTGGTGACAAAGGATTATCCCAACTGGTTTTTTCCAACCAAGCGCCTTGCACTAATAATTTTGCGCTAACAACCACAGGTCCGACCAATCCTAACGGATCAAAAATTTTGCTCACAAATGACAATATATCTCTCTTTGTGTAAACATCTCGAAGTGATTGCTGAGGAGCACTAATTATTAGTGTATCTGATTCAAGGTCACATTTTATGCCTAAAGTTTTTACAACAGAATCTTTATTATCTGTAAAATGTACAATGCCTTTTGCCTGATGCTCATTTGGTATGCCTTCCAACAATTGTTTAAGATTTGTGCACCATTTGTGCAACTGAAATCCACCCATGTTCAATAAATTTATTAACTGGTTTTTTGCTTCTAACAGGTCACTAGCATTATTATTTACTAAATTTACATCATCAACATAAGTGTGGTGCAATAACGCATCAGCTGCCAGGGGAAAACTTTGTCCATACCTTTTTACTAACTCGAGCAAACAACGTGTTGCCAAAAAGGAGGAGCTTCGAAGGCCATACGTCACTGTTTGAAGTTGAAGACATTGAATGTCAGCGTTTGGAGCCGGTCTCCACAAAATATTTTGCAAAGGGCGGTGTGATGGCGTTAAATCAATGCATCTAAACATCTTGCGAATGTCGCAATTTAAAATATACCGAAATAACCTAAACAGTATCAATATACTAAATAAATCATTTTGGACAACAGACCCATTCAATAAAACGTCATTTAATGAAATTTTTTCTAATGTTCGCATGCTACCATCAAACACTACTCTTAAACCAGTTGTCTGACTGTTCTCATTGAAAACAGGGTGATGAGGCAAGAAGAACACTGCCTTTTCAAGTTTATATTCAGAAATATCAACATACTTAGCATGGCCCAATTGAACATATTCATCAATGAATGCCTTATATTTTAAGAATAACTCTTTGTCTTTTTTGAATCTAGATTCTAAGTTTAAGAATCGCTTTAATGCACATGCTAAGGAATTTCCTAAATGCAAGGCTTCTATATTCTGTTTAAGAGGTAAAGACACCTGAAATTTATTGTCCTCCAATATTACCGTTTCTTGAAATATTTTTTCAGCAAGTTCTTGTTCAGTATTTGCTTCTGTATAAACCTCAGGTACCTTTTCCACCTGCCAAAACTGTGTGACATCCTGCTCCAAACGACTTATACCGTCATTTTGAATTTGTTGTTCACAACAGAAGTTTGAAGCTAGAAGTGCGGACGCTCTGCTTCCACTGTCAGGAAGCTTCCCGGCAGCTATGTACCCGAAACGGGTGTTTTGTAGGACGAGCCCGCCTGGTGATACCGGCAGTTGCTCGCGAAGCAAGACCTGGAAGAATACATCGGCACCTAGGAGTATACCTATCTGGTCACACACATAAAAGTTGTTGTCAGCTAACTCAATATTTGAAGGGAAATTTATAACTTCATTTTTCACATAAAACTGTGGCATATTACAAGTGATGTTTTTCACAACATGGCAGGTCACAGGGATGCTAAAATTGGTAGCAGTAGCATGTATATTCAATGTAGTCTTTTGTGTTGTCATTTTAACGCCATCACACACACCGGTGATTATAGACTCACTATTATGTAACTTACAACCCAGGCGGTCTGCAATTTCAGACAGTACAAAAGAAACCTGGCTTCCCGAGTCTAAGAGACAGCGTACATAGAAAACCTGTCCATTCTTATCATATAATTTTGCCTTTATGGTAGGCAACAGCACATTGTCGCTGCTATTTGTTAAGAGGCTAATTTGCCCAGCACTTTTACTGTGACCCGATTCTTCAGATGACACAGTCACCTTTTCTTGAGGAACTTCCTCATGTAGCAGAGTATTATGTTTACCTTTGCATATTGAACACTTAAATGAGAAGAGGCATTTTCGTCCAGAGTGCTCATTTAAACAAATGTTACATAAACTATTTGTAATTACAAATTGTTGCCTTTTTTGTGGGTCAGCAAGCTTAAAACTTGAGCATTGATGCAGCTTATGCTGCTGAGATTGACAGTACTTACATTTAATAGTTTTGACAGGCTTAGGATTGTTAATTGAAACTAAACTAGAACGACGCTTTACAGGTGAACTCTCTCCCAAGGCTTCCAGAGCTGCGGCACGGTTTTCTAAAAAGGTTAAGAAGTCATTAAGTTGAGGCAATTCACTATTATTCTGGTTCTCCAAATGGTAAGCTCTCAGTGTGTACTGGTCAATCTTTTTACTTAAAATTGCAATAATAACTAAATCCCAGTGCGAAGTTGGAGCACCTAAATTTGTCAAAGCACCCAGATGCTGTTTAACGCTAGAAACCAGATTGCGGATGCAAGCAGCAGAAGTTCTTTGCATGGGAGGTGATTCAATGATCGAGGAAATGTGATGATTTATCAATTGCCTTTTATTATCATAGCGTTGCTTTAAAAGATCAAGGGCGATAGAATAGCTCTCTGCCGTAAGTGGCAAATAGTTAATGAGCGTTAAGGCTTCACCTTCTAAATGTGCCTTTAAATAATAAAGCTTTTCACAACTGCTTAAATTTTTGTCAGTATCAATGACACTGATAAAAAGTGAAATAAAGCTCTGGTAACCACCTACCTCGCCATTAAATTTGTGCAATTGGATGCGCGGAAGGCGAAATCCTACTCCATTTCGGGCAGATGGAGCAGAATCACGAGAGGAAGGCACAGAATCGGAAAAACGCGGCGAAGAGTTCGACATCGCGTTATCAATGATGCTTGAGAAGAACCCATTGAGTTCATCCACCTTGTCCTCGATTTCTTGGATGTTTTCGGTGTCAGCTGGATCTAACATCATAATTTCTAAGTTAGACTCATTGTAGTCGGTAAAAATTTTTGCGAGTCGATCTCTTTTTTGTTTGATAATTATAGGGTCCACTGTACCTGCCTCCGGCCCATCACCCAAGCTTCGTTTGTAATTAATCATGCGCGTTATAGACGCTTTGAGTTGCCCCCTGGCTGCTACTAGTCGTTTCAAGTCCTCGTCCATTTTGTGAAATTAGGTAGTGAAAACAATTGCACGGCAAATGCGTGTCACCTATAAAAATAAATGGAAGCGATGTACAATTTGTAAATAACTTAATTACTTTCACTTTCTCTAATAAAACTTGGCATTTACGATACCTGTATCACACTGTAACAATTCAAAATATCCTTCAATATTATATGGATGATGCAACATGCACCGTATGCGTATGCGGTACACTCCAACATAAATTTATACGCAATTATGTTATATTCTTTATGCAATTGATGACTTAATAAACAGAAACAACCTTTGTATCGTTTCAACAACAAAATTATCCGTAAGCACACAAACAAAATAAACAAGCTAATTTAACAAGACACGTTTCTTTCTATGGTCGTATGCGCAAACAAAATGGCGGAGCGGGCGGAGAGAAGCGAAGAACGAACGAATGAAGTGACTCGCCGCCTTGGATCGCAATCGCAGCTCGCAGCGCAGTTCCGTTCCGTTCCGTTCCGTCAAAGACGTTCCGTCCGCTTTGCTTATTCGCCGATGTAGCGACAGCGACTTGAAGTTGGTCTGGCGTTTCGTTTCTCCAAATGTACAGCTCGCCTGCGCGCTTCGATGACGTTTCGTTCTTGCACGGCGTAAGATGACGTTTCGTGTGCGTTTTGCATTTGCAAACAACAAGAGTACTAAATGAAGTAAAGATAATACCAAAACGCAATGAATGAACTATTGACCGAAGTAAAATCGTTGAATGATTTCCTGGCTTGCACCACAGCTTTTATCACAAATGAGAAATTGTAGGTATATTTTATTATTATTTTTTACAAAATAAATTGCGAATAGCACAAAAAAAAATGTGGTAGCTATAGATCACAGTTGAATGCGTCGATGAAATGTCTTGATGCTGCAATCACTGAATACAGCAGTGTTTAGGATGTTGTTGTTTTTCTG
The DNA here is from genome assembly GCF_025370935.1 of Choristoneura fumiferana. Classification (NCBI taxonomy): domain Eukaryota; kingdom Metazoa; phylum Arthropoda; class Insecta; order Lepidoptera; family Tortricidae; genus Choristoneura; species Choristoneura fumiferana. Next base: position 9,955,065 of record NC_133484.1, read on the forward strand.
TTTAAAGTCGATGTTATAAAACAAATCAAGTAATATTGATAATGATTTTGGCACCCGAACGTCGAGGAGGGAGCACGGCTCACCTTACCTATTGTATGCTCATAGGTAATTAGGGTAAAATTAATGCTACAACTTGCAGCGAAAGGATAGTTTTTGCGGGATAAATAAAGTCCACTGAATTGTAATAAATGTTTACGCACGTAAGCACTGCAAACGCGAGTAAATAAAGTCCTGACACCACGGGTGTCAGAATTAGTCAGAAATACTAGAAAAGTCGAAGAATCCTATTCACTGAATAGAAAAAAAAAGTCCGGCGGAGCACTGCACACACACGGAAAAATAAGTTTTATTTGTTGATCACTAGTGTAATTGACACTAACACGCACTGCGCAGTAATCAGTTCCTTGCAACGTGCAAAGTTTATAAAAGTTTGTAAATGAGTTGCACACTTCTGCGAAACGAAAACGTAGCATCCAATATGGCGCTTGTCCGTCTTGCCACTACCGATATACTTAGTCCAAAGCACTGCACTGAACTTCCGCGAGGGCCCACAAAAATGCTCGAAGGACCATTATATGTTTCGGCACAATAAAACATATGTTAATTATTATTTTTAAATGTCTGTATTCCACTAAATAATACAAATAGGTTCGTATGACCGCTCGCATCGGCGTATAGCGTGCAACTGTCAGATTGACAGTTTGTTTGATGTACGTCTTGTACAGTACAGACGTCAACAATATTGTCATTAAACTGACTAGCAAGTATGCTTAGGACGCAGATCCATGCCAAATTCAAGGCTATCTTTTTTTTTGTTTTGATTAAGTATTTAAATCAGCAGAATTTGTGCTTATTAAAAACAGAGTGAGACTTGAATGGTATTTTTTTAGTTCCCGCATACGAGGGTTTAATATTCCAGAGATCAACTAGCAACATACCTAATTTCATTGAAATCGATTCAGCTATTATAGCACGAAAGATCAATAATCACACACACATTCAAATTTTCGCATGTACAATATTAGTAGGGTTTATTTATTGCATAGCATACATGTAACATAAGCTCTTAAAGTTAACATGAACCCTGGTAGGGTATAGCATTTGTTGTTATAATTGTTATTATCTATTTACTATTTTAAAATCTTTTATTTTACAATATCTAATTTCTGTGCCTATATTAATTCATTAATCTTACAATAACTTAACTTAATAAAGGAACATCAAATATCACTTGAGATCAGAAACATTTTTTCCAACATAGGTATAACATAGGTATGTCCTATTTTAAAATACCTACATGCGGTTCTGCAACGTAGCCTCAGTACAAATACCATAGTCTCCATTTTCTGTAAAAAAAAAAGTAAAAATCACTCGCTAGTCAGTCCACGTGACGTGCACTAAATGGTGGCCATAAATCGTGGCTCGCGTCGGTCTGTCGCGTGTCCGTGCACGACGTGTCACTTTGCGTATCGATGGATCAGTCATTAATTTATTATTACAATGCACTTTCACGACGGGGCTGGTTGAAGCACGATCAGTGCTCTAACTTCATGAAGTACTTTCCCATCACTATTGCTTACATGAAATTATTGAAATGGTTATACGTACTGACTCCTAAGAGGTAAACACAGGTTATAGTTTCTAACGCATTTATAGGCAAATTGAGTGCGTTAGCTGTAATTGATTAATAATTGATAATTGAATTGATTAATATTGGTTAATATTGATTAACTTGTATTAATTATTGTTACCAATCTAATGGTCACCCTTTTCTACATGACAAGTTCGGTAAATTAAAGTACTCGGATTTGTACTGTTTTCATCCAGCAAATACAAAGAGTCTATGATCGTACAACGTAAGAAGTAGGGTAACCACGAGATAAGGTAAATTTAAAATAGCTTCACGCGTTCCTGAGAAAAAGGGTCTTGACTGACGTACGGACAGACAGACAGATAGCAATGTAAACCTATAATGTTTCTGTTTCTCCCAACTGAGGTACAGAACTTACTCTATTATACTCGTACAGTCTGTAAAACGACTAGAGTTTTCTAGTTACACTAGGTAAGTATAGACTCCGTTATTTTAAGTCCGAATAACTGTAACGTTACTTATTTATAAAGGGCAGTTCACATCACGATGTGAAGCGTGCTTTAGAGTATATTCAGATTAGCCCAAGCATGAGCTAAGTGGTATAGAGGCTGGCAGCAAATTGCATCTATCTTAAGAGCCTTCGGCGGAGAGCTCTTGCCTTCGTGTCTTTCACACGTCTATGTCCTAGTAGCGAAGCTGCACGAAATGGGCCAGCTTTATTAACATGAACGCGATGTAACTTTATATTGACCTTTTGGATCACAAAGCTGGTTGGAAACAAGTGAAAAGCATTGTACTAACTTTGAAGGATAATTAAACAGTGGGAAAACACGTGGGAATTATTGAAGTTTATTTTTAAGTTGTTAATTAAGCTTGTGTAGGCGGGTGGATTATTAAAATTTGTTCTAGCAAAATGTGATGAACAGGATAATGAAGCCATTTCATATAATGCAAGGAGTCACGTGTAGAATTCCTGTCGTTGGCCCTTCGAAAATCCGGAAGAAATGTATTTTATGTTCGTAATACGTCAGTTACACAAGGTCGAAGAAGATTGAGTAATCTTGCGGACTAGGTACAAGTTGCACGAGTACATTAGAAATAATATTTGTGGTCGAAGGATTGAGTGAGGCTACTGCGAAAGCAGCGACTGGCAAATCTATAGTTACAAAACGTCAGAATTTTATAAGTCCTCAGTTGGTCATCATCATCATTATCTCAGCCTGTATAATTACGTCCTACAGCTGGGCACAGGCCCTCTCAGTATGAAAGGACTTTGGCCGTAGTTCTCATGCAGGCCCAGTGTGGATTGGGCACTGCGGCCTAATTCTTACGTGCAAAATAAACTCTTTTTAGGGTTCCGTAGCCAAACTGGCAAAAACGGAGCCCTTATAGTTTCGCCATGTCTGTCTGTCTGACTGTCCGTCCGCGGCTTTGCTCACTATAATGATTAAGTTTTCTTTAGAATTATTAGTAGTTTAAGAGTAAATAGTAGCCTAAGGTATAATAATATATACCTAAACTTGGAATATTCCGTACTAAATACGAAATCCTTAGAAAAATATTACTTAATTTTTTCGTAATGGCTACGGAACCCTATTTTGGGCGTGTTCGACACGCTCTTGGCCGGTTTTTTTAATTTTGATTTTGTATTCCTGTTTTGAGGGAAATTTCATTCCTTTTAGCAAGGGCGTGCAGTCGACACGTCACGACATGTCTATCGAATGGCCACAAATCCGCTCATTGACCCATACACGAGCAATATCATCAAAATGATGAATGACTTTGGAACTGGCCACCATTTCCGAATAACTGCAATAAATTTGATATTGAATTTACGTTGTGCATGTTTTTAAGCTTTAATCTCCTAACTAGAGGCCTACTTATGTCTGCGGATTTTGTTCTAATAAATTACTTTTTTGCAATTATAAAATATATATATCGAACTCATCGATATAAATTACATGGGTGCTCTTTCTAGCTTAAGTGCTGCTTTAAATCCTAAAAAATGTGAATGATGATAAGTAAGGCATTTGTTTGATTAACACACTGTCGCTAGCGCAGTTTAGTTTAACGACTTTCTTACTCTACAGATTCACTGCAACTACTGCAAGATAGAGAGTCCTGGGGCCGTTACTTTATATATAATTAATTCTTAACTCTTAAACCCACTTTCATTACTAGAATTGCAATTTGAAGGAAACAATACAATAACTCCGTATTGAACACCAACACATTGTAAGCAGTACAGAAAATACATGTACCTGTACATACATATAAAGATTTTTAAGGTAAGCAATAGGCGGCCTTATCGCTTCAGAGTGATCTTTTCCTCACAAAAAACAGAAGTAAGGAATCGATTTTTAGCAGGTGATGCAATTTAGCATAGATTAGTTAGAGCAATATCAAGAATACATAAAACTAACCATAATATATGTTTATGCACATACATGTGGGATCGTTTGAAGGAAACAAAGTTTTCGAAATGAAGTAAGAAAAAGTTTATTAAAAATTGAAAGTAGTGAATATGAAAAAAAAAAAAAAACAGGAAAGACAACTTGCGCATAGGCTCACCCGATCGTAACTCCAATCTTTTTTACTCATTCGCTCGTCTCATTCACTCCACATTAGTCTTCAGTCATTCGGTCGCTCGTTTACATCACAGAGTACTTTATACATGTTTACATCAAATCATTCTAACATTAATCCACCCTCATTCCCACATACATAACAAATATAAATCGATAATTTGGAAGTTGCGATAAGCCTCAATCCTCTTTTACTTTCAAAAGTAACAAACCAAGATTGTTTAGTGCAATAAAGAATATACTAGACACTGAAAGTTCGAAATTCGTAGCCGACTTCAGGAGTTCTGTGCTCGTAAGCAAGAGCTTCATATTTCCTGCTAAATTTATACCGAATCATCAGACTCACTTGTTGCCTGTCACGTTCATGAAATAGGAGCCTTGTCAGGAAACGCAGTGTGTCCTTACTCGAATACTTAATGGAGATTTGAGCTGAGCTATTGAAGCGAGGTACGGTCACCTCAATATCTATTCGATTATAACTTTTGAACGTTAATATAGCTATGAAGGGTTTGGGTTGAAGACTTACTGTTAAAATTCAGTGGTTTGTCATATTAGCATTCATTTAAGAAGCATGAGTAAAGGAGTTTGGAGTAAAGGAAAACATGATGACCCATTCTGCTCACACCTGTGAAGCTATTTAATGCAGTGTGCGAGGGTCCTTTCATAGCTAAATCGTTTACGAATTTAGCATTTCTTCCCATTTATGGTTTTGATTGGATACCTATAGATAGATATACATGACTAGGTTTTTTGTTTAAGTAGCTGTACAAAGCCCTTTCGTTCGTGACATCGTGGCGTGCGACGGTTGAGCTGCGGTATGCAATCGATCTTGCAGTAGGTCGACGCACGGACAAACGAATCATTTCTGCTAAAAATTACTGGCTGTTATATCCAAAGGAAGGTGCATCCAACTTCTCACTAAAGACAGATAAAAGGGAAGGTGTCAGCTCAAGCACTATGTTGGCACTATTTTTTACAACCGCAGGCATTTTCTTCTAGTTACGTATCGTGTTTCTTTTGTCGGTGATTCGGCCATCTTTGGTGAGATTTTTACCGAAACTTTATGTGTATTTTTATCTAGGTGTGTTTTAAGATTTGGTGACAATACAATAATCTACATACATTTTGGTGAGTGTGCGCAGGAATACGGTATTTGACAACTCCTGAATTTGCCATAGCTTAATATTATTATGAAAATATAGATGTACAGACAGTGTTTAGCGAAGAGAAAACTGAAATCGGTTGAAAATTGAATTTATAGTGATTTTTTGAAAAATCTATATACCTGTCTCTTTCTCAAACGCTTTTCTCTATGCACCAAGTATGGCGGTAATGGCGTGTGACGTCACATGCCAGTATGTCTTTCTCTGCCTAATCTTGAATTTAAAACCTTTATAACTTTGTTATTTGTAAAGGTAGCTTAAAATTGTTTCTCTATTCGATAACAGGCATTGTGTACCTTTAATTTATAAAACATATACAAATAGTCAAATACCGTATTACATGATTTTATGCCTCCATCTCCATTTTGCCAACGGACTTCCAGCGGGGGGAGCGTCTTCACCCTTATGTAGTTTGTGTTCCGATAGCCCGCACGAAGCGGTTTGCTTCATCTTTCATAATGCGAACTGCTAAGGAATGGAATTCGCTCCCGTCGTTTGTGTTTCCGGATAAATACAATCTAGGGCTCTTCAAGGCTATAGAGTGAATAGGGTGTTACTGGACCGGTGAGATACACATGTGGCCTCATCAGCACTTAACATCAGGTGAGAATGGTGAGATAGGGGTCAATCACAGTCAGTTATATGTAAAAAAAAAACTGGTAGTTAAGAAATTCCGGCCAGGAACTCTACATGATTGAACTCTTCAAGAGTTAATGAAATCAACTTGAAACTTGGTACCAATACGTAGTTTTGATGCCAATGTTCCTGCGGTACCAACAAAAAATACAATAAAAAAAAAGTTTTTTTTTTGTTATGAAAATGTATGAAAAATCATTAAACCTTATAAGGTTTAAAAGCGTTAGACAATTTTATTGTTATGGTACGTACGTACCTAGATGTAAATGGTAGCTATAATGTTAGCGTTCTCGAATTCCGTTACAAATTACGGCATTATTATGAGGTCCATATCATTTAACAGTGATCATTAAAACGCTAATGGCCATTATGGAACCACGTACCACTTCTGAATTTGGTCTCTTTCATAATTTTTAAAAGTAATTTGTTCACAGGATTAGCGCAACAAAAACAAAGTCTCAAAACAATTACGGGATAAAAAGGAGAAAAAAAAGGAAAAAATTTCGCAGCCCTGCTTATGTCGAGAAGAAAGTGAACTTGGGAGTAACTTACAGCCTTTTTACAGCTTAAATATAAGCACGGGAAGAGTGAAGAAAGTAAATTGAACATGACTGACATCCGCCCGCGTAGAAAGGTGGAAGTCAATTTGTCACTCGTACCCTTACCAAGAAATGTTTTTGTGTTATTCGATACAGTAAAGTTTTTTTATAGAACATCAATTGTAACCCAGTTATTGGTTCAGGTCAGAATGCTATTTTCGAGTTCATTAAATACTCGTACAGTTTAAAGTAAACTACAACATGATACTGCCTTTTAGCGCCAACATTAACATGTAAAATAGAACTAGTAGTAGGAGGTACTTAAATCGAAAGGATCTTGCAAAATGCTTCAGTTCTAACAGTCGTACTCGTACACCGTACGTTTTTGCTAACAGTACCTAACTGTTTATCGTATTGTCACTGAAACTTTGTGCTCAAGGCAATGGACCAAATGTCATATAAGTAATTATATGCTGAATGAGATGCTGTCCGCGACTCAGCGAAGAATTTTGTATCTCTATCTCATGGAAACTAAGCCATTGGGATAAAAACTATCTTAATGTCCTTCCCAGGGTTTTGTACTAAGACCAGACCAAATTTCAGTGGTTTAAAATATGAAAAAACAAACAGACAGATAGACAGCCAAATTTAGTAAAATTGCTTTTGCATTAATTATAAATATTAGTAAGGAGTTAAGTTAATATTAGGACACTAAGGTGCTGTTTCACCATCCATTGATCAATTTTATTTGACGGATAAATGTGATGCCGTCTGCGTCTATTCGAAGGAAACCAACAGAGACGGCATCACATTTATCTGTCAGATAAATTTAATCAATGGATGGTGAAAAAAGGGCTAATTGTACCTAAATAGAGTTCACGTTAACGTCTCGATTACTTATACTAGGAATTTCGCAGCGCCTCTATGTACAACCGCGTATTAGCAACAAACTGTTCTCATAGTGTTTTATTTTGTCGCGTTCGATAATTTTGTTGCGACCAAAAACAAACTTAAACTAACACTTAGGGAGCAAAAATAAAACCAGTGAACTTCTCATGCCTTGACAATAACTGGATAAGTTTTAGAGACTTTCTCCACCCATTAAATACAGACTGCACATGTTAGCATTAAAAATGCCAGCAATAACACAAAAAGCGTAATTTGTCAACAGAAAAGTTAAGTGATTAATAACGGTTTTAAATGCAAAAACTTGCATCATTTACACCTCAGCGGGGAATTATTTAAATTTATTCATGAGCTGTGGGAGTCCGTAATCGTCCGCATGAATAAATAGGAAGCAGTGTACTTACAAATCACTTGAGAACGGCAACTCGTGCCGTACTTAACTCATACGTAAATGTAGGGATTTGAGATTGTTTGTTGAAGCCAGGCAGACAATTCTGGCGTTACAACAGCGGTAAATCACACTAAATAAATAACTACTAGATAGCTAGGTAGCTGGAGTTCTAAAAGTTAAGAGATTGTTAGTCTGTAGTATTTTTTTAAAAGTTCTGCTGTAGATCCATCCGGATCGCTAACACCATCTTACTCTGTAATTCTGCCATCAAGCAGCAGTGCCTGCGTTGTGGAGTACCTACATATTGCAGCATTACAACGCTGCATGAGTGTTTCGTGTTACAAACTTTTCGGTCGTTTTCCAGGCATTTTTACTGGCCAGTTTTGTGCTGGCTGTTGACTCTTTTATGTTACGTATTTGGTTTTTGGTTTGAAATTTTAAATTTTAATTCTGTGATTCGATAGTTTGGTTGGCGTTTTTGTTTTGGGGCCCATTCTTTCATCACACGTTGTTGAGCGTGGAACTTATGACTTGTTGCTGCATTTTTTTACTATGAAAAGTTACCAGTGCCCAGTTTCTTCTGTGCTGTAACACCACTTTATTTTGGCTTCATCATTTGGAAGTGGAGCTGACTTGCGCTGCAAGCTAATAACGCTATTTTTTTGTGTTGTTTTTCCTGCACGCCCGTGCTAAATGCGCATCTCCAACATTGCCGACTTTTCATCGGGTAAGTTTTTTTATTCCGTTGTTGCCTATAGGGCCGAGTAAGTTAGGTTTTGTTTTTCTTTGTTGTGGGCTAATTGGAAATTTCTTTTCAGTCCGAATTTTACCCCAACTTTTACTCCGGATTATGTCGCACCAGTTGTAAGCATCGACAATGCGGTGCTTTTTCCTTCCGTTTAACCACGGAGGACGCGGTTCGCGGTATCCAGGTTCCAGGCAGATGAAGAGGAAAACATAGGATATCGATGTGGTTCGATTTACTTAATGAAATGTTGTTTTTAATCGTTTAATCCTGATTTTACCGTTCTAATACTCGAAATTAATACTTAAGGTGCTTAGTATTTCCCATAGTTTACCATAATTTTCCCCCAATTGTAGGCTAGCTGGGTCAAAATTCTTTTCGTTGCATTGGTTCTGACCACTCTGTCACGATGTTATTTATGTCTTCTAATTAAGAAATAATAAAAAATGTGGAGACAATGTTTGTTTTTTCGGGTTAACTAATATTTAACTAGAGAAAAATTAAAAATTCCACTAGGTTCCATATAAAAAAAACTCCGTGCCATTTTTTCGGGGACAAAAGCAAGACAATGAAAAGAATTTTGACCCACCTACTAAAACTTCTCATGATCATTAAAATTTAGGTAGGTACTAGTTCTAACATCTCAAAATGACTTGTTAGGATTATCTTGTTTTTTTGCAGAACTGTTTGAGTTCCTTTTGTATTGATACATGTGTGTTTATATATGTTTCAAAATTCCAAAAGAGGCTTACCATAAGCGCTAGAACCTTTTCGATTCCAATTTCAGCCCGAATAACTAATTATTTTCAACCTTCAAAATTTCTAATGTTTTATTTGCTCTGTTGTAAAAATCTCTGTGTATTTCCTCGCAGCGTGTGAATCTGTGTTTTTCGTTTTTTTTTTGTATAACTCATGGGCTTGCGATTTTTTTATGCGGAACTTTTAAAATTCAATAAATAATAATTACTATTAATTTAATTTATTTAATTTATGTCGGCTTACCTAGGGTCTACGGGCACCTTAAGTGTTCTTGGACTACTAGTTATGCTGCAATATAAAGACAGATATTAGATGACATGATGATGATATGACATATTAAGACAGTCGGTGGAATTAAAGGCACAAGAGGTATTCCATCTACGCATCTGCTATCCTCTAGTGGTTAGGGGTCACTTGCCATCAGATGATCCGCTTGCTCATTTCTCAGCCTATGTACGTTTAGTTAACTTTAATGGCACAACATAACTTTTTCGAGTCAGTAGTTTCATAAGTATAGCTAATTACCGCTTAACAATATCTTATTTTCTAAATTTCACCATTTTAATAAGGTCCATTTTAATCGCCACGCTAACTATGAATTGTTTTAAAACTTAGCCTTTTCCCTCCTTCTTTCGGTGCCGCAGTAATATTATATTTTAGAAGCAGATACCACTTGTCTGGTCTCATTTTCGCTCATTATCCTAAATTATAATTTTGATGGCAGTTATAAATAGATTCTTCTGTTTGAAATTTTAGCTACAGGTTATTTCCGCTCTTTCCTTGTTTTGGCGCAAATTACAATTCAGAATGAAATTTTCAGAAGTATGTTTTGTTTCATAATTTTGTAAAACAACAATATACATTGTATGTTATGCAGAAATAACATGAGAAGCATAATAATAATAATGATGATGCAATTGATGAAGTATAAGGTTCAAATAAAAGTTATTTAGTACAATAATACCTATTTATGTAGGTTTGCTTTAATAGTCTTGAAGTTATATAGTCAAGTTTCTCATGATGACTTTGAACTTTCAATTAACAAAATTTTTTCATGAATTGCCACTCAAATAATTATTGACTATTTGTACCGATCTCAATAAAAATCCCATTTACAGTACCATCATAATTATCAGTTAAAGTAACCCAACGTTTTCGGTCACACGAGAATCACTAAACTTTTTTATGAATTCGTTCAATTAAGCTCTAATAACTGACAAAGTAATGGAGACTAAAATTGCCGTTATTAACACCAAAACGTAGAAAGGAAATAGAAAGCTACAGAGTTAGGTATTTAAAGCAATATTATCTATATGTCTACCTACGGTTATAGATCATGGCTTTCACAACAGAATACTCTCATAATCATTGCATTTTATGCGATGTTACGATAAGATATATTATGGTTATTGTAGGACATCAAAAATTATTTCGATAACCTTTTTATTCCTAAGGGGTTCAGCCTTCGGTGGAATAGCGGTCATACAAGCTAACAGCGCGTCCAGTACACGCGTTTACCCTTCCGAGCCCCACTGGGCCAGCGCTTCCAACCAGCCAATGCAGTTAATATCTGGTTGGCCGCTTAAAGCCACAAGAATAAAATGTAACGTAAATAAAACCTTATCATGATCCTTAAATTGTTGACGTTCTAATTACCACAGATTTATTGGAATGCTTTAATTAAATACGACTTAAGTTTTCTGTTTATTTTACAAAGCGTAAAAAAAGTTGACGACAACGCAATCATTATAAAACAAGCTAATTTCGCCTTTCTTCCCTATCCCCGGCGGGACTGGTTTTGCAACTGTAAGCAAATTTTAATAATGCTTACTGCGGCAACCGCGGCTATTTCGCGCCATTGAATCCTCGAGTACTTTTTTCATTCTCAAGATTGCTATCTTCAAAGCTTTCTCCGTTTGAAGATATCTACTAGTTAAAAAAGAAACTCAGTTAGCCGTATTGGGGCGACGGAATAAGTAAATATAGATAAGCTGACCGACTAATTGGCACAACAGAGTCTAATTAAAACCTTTCTATTTCCCCGGGGAATGCGAAGTCTTTTGTTTCAATCGAACGATATTGGTAGTGAAAAGTTTCCCGTTGGCTTACGTGTCCGTACTAAAATGTTTTCCCTGTTCCCGTCCCCATCCCAGCAGCCGCACACCGACGTAAATAGTACCGGCTCTCTGCTGATCTGCGTTGAAATTTGAAAGCTAATATCGAACGAGCGCCGAGTGAATCTTAGATAAGCGACAATGAGTAGATATAAATTTAAGCGATCGCGTGACTCGCTTGCCTTAGTGTCATTCTCCTCGGTCTTACTCGTACTTGTATTAAACAAATAAGCCGAGATATACAGCGATTGTCACCAAGAGTTCTGCCCTATTTTGATTATATGTATGTACGTTGGTATAAATGGTACCTAATAACGGGAGTCTGATACAAATAGTGTTACATATTTTATGCACTCTAAAGTTATTGGTTTAGTACCTACTACCGCTGTATTGTTCAGTTTCGATGCCTGCAGACTCTAATAATGCCGCAAGGCACCCTCTCGAAATTGAAACTTATATAGGTTTCACTATATGTCCTAGTTCTAGGCTGGAGTCGTTTTTTATTACACACAATATGTTGTACTATTTGTTACACGCTTTAATATTAGCTTCACTTGTACCTATGCGCCTATGTAGGTACGTATCGACAAAAGTAACGGAATCTTTAAATTTGATGTTCACCCGTTTCTTATTGTGATATGAACTTATTGTGAAATGTGAACTTGGCAATAATGCTTAGTTCTGATGGCAATGCAATAATACGGTGCCATCAAGCTGGTCTGATGATTGAGCCGGAAGCCAGGTACTGGAACTCGAAGACAGAGCAATGTAACCTAGACGTTTTTGAAAACTAAAAATGAAAAATAAATTAGAATTTAAAAAACTAAAAAGTCCTTTAATGGTAAACCAAACTATATTATAAAAGTAATTCTGAAAAGTAAGAATTGTACATTTAAAACAGAAAATATATGTATTTTATTGTGAAAAAACTAAAAATTGGTCAAGTGCGAGTCGGACTCGTACATGAAGGGTTCCGTAACAGTTCAGTAAAAGTTTTTCTTAAAATTCTTCTAATATAAGTTTTTTTTGCTGACTGTACTTTATGCCCCTGGTTACCAAAGTACTCGTCAAGACGACAAACGAGTCCAAACTCGATGCGGCCGTGTCGTTTATCACAGAGTTCCTATGGTCACCCGCTAGCTATATCATCAGATCAACTCCATGTTATAATAATATTGCATTGTTATAATAAAATTTCAGCTCAATCGGTTGAAGATATCCACTTCAAATTTGAGTTGAAAGATACCACCCGAGCAAAAATTTTTAATACAAGATTTTTTGCCGAATGTACTTTTTGTTGACTGTACGTGCATTGTCGTCTAAACTACATATCTGTACCAAATTTCTAGTCGGTACTATTAACTATTGAGGAGTTCCCTCCTGCAGAGACGATCCTGGCAGGACCACCAAGATGTCACTACTAGATTATTATATTGTCATCAAATTTACATAAGTATGCCAAATTTCAAGTCGATCGGAGCACTGGAAGTGGGTCAAATTTAGCTTCCAAGATTTGACCCAAACAAGCAAGAAATAAATAAATAAACAAACGGGTAAGCTAAAGAAAAGCTTCTTAAAATATTTCCGAAATGTAAGCACTTGTGCAAGTATTTCGAATAAAAAACAATTTGAATTCTCATCCTCTTTGGTTCTAGCTGTTTGCTTCTGAAACCATTGCCCGCAACGCGCCGCGCGCTGTTCAAAAAAAAAATAGCTGCCAGCGCGGTTCATTCGCGGGAAATTCGGCGGACTTCGTATGTTGTGTAATGAAATAATAAGAAGCTCGAATAGTGTGAATAAATTTTAAATAGTGTTGTAGGGTGGCGTCTAGTAATTTACGTTATTTACGTTGGGCGCCAGATTGTAGGGTGGCGTCTAGTAATTTACGTTCTTTACGTTGGGCGCCAGATTGTAGGGTGAATGAAGCGCCAGGAAGACAGTTCAGAAAGTTTATTCAGGAAAACTTACAAAACAGGTTTAGGGCTTACTTTTACTTAAATAACCTAGCTAAAGTATAGGCATACAACTGTGAGTTTATGGAATGGACAGCAGAGGCCGTCTCACCCGTACCCACTTGTTGGTTTTACTTGAGGATAGCAGAGGCCGTCTCTCAAGCTAGACCACTAGCTGAATGATCCACTCTCGTCCGCGCAGCGCCTTTTATTGGTTCCGAATGCAGCCTTCGTAGGCGCTCGGGTGTATCGGGCCGCCGAGCGAGATAGGTTACTGTGCGAGCGGAAAGTATTCGAGCCCGCGCGCATGTTGTACAGATGTCTTAGTTTATGGTTCTACATTCTCCCCCTCTGGTACTCGTTGACGTCCCGTAAGAGTACCAGTACCAGGAACTGGTAGGGTTGCTGTTTCTTCGGCGTCCCGTCGTCTAATAGGTAGGACAGGCTCTGGTTCTTATCATCTCGTTTTGTAAATCGAGTTATAGCAGATGTGTGATATTTTCCAATGGGTTTCTTAGGTTCGTTTACATTAGCAATTTCGTAGATTGAACTTCCCATTTTATTTATGATTACGTATGGACCATCTTCACGGGTGCGATTTAGCAGAAAATCCACTTTCTGTCACTGTGTAATTGCGTTCAGCTGGAGTAAGTAGCCTACTAGCATATTCAATAGGATGTCTCTCTCTCCCTCCCCTGCACTAAAGCTGCTCCAACGGCGTAACTGCTGGCATCCGTTTTGTTTGTTGTCGAATGTAAGGAAATCGACTTAATAGCTCTTCAAACTGTTCAGGAGTATATTGAATCGCCATCTGATGTGTTTCTTCTTGGCTATCTCTTGTTTAAGTTCTTTTGATTTACGTCCAGTCATTTACGTTATTTACGTTGGGCGCCAGATTGTAGGGTGGCGTCTAGTAATTTACGTTATTTACGTTGGGCGCCAGATTGTAGGGTGGCGTCTAGTAATTTACGTTCTTTACGTTGGGCGCCAGATTGTAGGGTGAATGAAGCGCCAGGAAGACAGTTCAGAAAGTTTATTCAGGAAAACTTACAAAACAGGTTTAGGGCTTACTTTTACTTAAATAACCTAGCTAAAGTATAGGCATACAACTGTGAGTTTATGGAATGGACAGCAGAGGCCGTCTCACCCCGTACCCACTTGTTGGTTTTACTTGAGGATAGCAGAGGCCGTCTCTCAAGCTAGACCACTAGCTGAATGATTCACTCTCGTCCGCGCAGCGCCTTTTATTGGTTCCGAATGCAGCCTTCGTAGGCGCTCGGGTGTATCGGGCCGCTGAGCGAGATAGGTTACTGTGCGAGCGGGAAAGTATTCGAGCCCGCGCGCATGTTGTACAGATGTCTTAGTTTATGGTTCTACAGTGTTAAATACTTAGTATGTTCTTTTTACTGTAAAAAAACAATAGGTAAACACATAGTGATTAATACGGTGTGGATTGGGCGAGCGCTTTATCAAAGTTGGCTTCATTGAGGTTTGTGGTTAATAAATTGCTTTATTTATTTTGCACAAAGACTTTTTACACTTTTGTTCGGTTTACTTTAAAGTGTGTTTAAAAAAAAACATAAATGATTATTACTTTTACTTAGCCTGGATTCATGTCGCACTGCCGGGCAAAGGCCATAAATAATTAAATGTTAAAAAAATACATTATTTACATGTCTTCATTCAATTACATTATAAATAATCTACTAATTACAATGCCAGTTACTATTATAGACATAAAAATACCTTTCTCGATAGTGAAAACATATTATAGACATTACGAAAGTTAGTAAGAATAAGTCACGTTATTTTTTCATATCGTGATTGTTGATATAGTTAAATAATTTTGGACGGCGGCAAATATACGCAGACCATCACCCAAGACCCTACGCCCAAGCTACGTTATATTAAAGCAACAAATCATCAACCCGGGTTTTATCGACGCGACCCAAAAAAAGACAGTCCCATTATCCAATTTGAGAATTCCCTAACTTCCAATTGCTCAAGTGTAGTCAGAAAATTCCGAAATAAAGTTAGCAAAAAGAAGCTATTAAGAAACTGTTCATCAATTTTATAGACCCTAAATTCCAGTAGGCAGGAAACTGCTTCGGATCATGCGACTATAAACCTGGCCGGCTGGTGACACCGTGACACTGGAGCACAATACCCTATAAGTGAATACTGGGAATTGATATTTACCACTGCAAATAAATCTCTGAATATTCACTTACAGTACAGACTTGTGGTAAATGTGACGTAGCTGTGTTTTCGGTTACGAGAGGATTATTGGAAGTGCATTCGGTTTATTCTGATAATTCGCTCTAGTCTGAGTCCTGTGTCCAGATTAATATAGCCTGTTGCTATCTGGCGACATCTACCTATCTAAGCTGTTAGGTATAATACGGAATCCCATTCCGAAAACGATATATAGAAGCAGAGAAAAGCCATGAGGCCTTCTGTATCATCAGTTTATTAAGGACCTTGTCCGTAAATAAAGTCGATAGCAATCTAAGAATCAGAACCAGAGGGCAAAAAATCTAAAGGGAAAATAACAATGGGATATTGGTCGGAATCTAAACAAAACGTTTACGTTGTTGGCCTATTCTTATGGTAATTTGACCTCACTGTCACGCGACCTTCTGTCCACACCCTGATAATATGCAAATTAGCACCGTCTATAAAGTGACCTGAAAATACTTTCTCATTGAGCCGTTACGTTGTCTTAGAAAAAGTTTATTAGTTCAGCCGTCAGCATAATTATATCGTCGGGGGAATAACCCGAGAACAACTTGGCTTTTCGGGTTTAAAGAATTCAGGTGAAAGTTCCGCTATCAATAAAAGACTAAAATTAATTATGTATTCTTTTTATAATTGTTTTGAAGCAAACCTGTTGTGCAAAAATATTTTTCACTTCTCATGCTCGTAAAATTCGTGTTTATGCTGGATCTAGGCGACATAAAATTACTTTTTATGCTCTAGTGCATAAAGTAAAATCTTCGTCTGAGACCAAGGTAATCAGGAGTCAACAGCCACAAACTAAATGCTTCATATATTTTTTAATATTTTTTAATTTATATATAATTATATAATAATGCATGAAAAATAAAAGGTACATAGAAAGTGAACAATAGTTTCCACTGTTGCTATTTCATTTCCTCGCAATCTAAGTGAAAAGCAGAGTGTAAAACTCGAGCATTAAACCCATTTTCCCCTCAACGTGTCTATCCATCCTCGCCGTACCGGCTCGGGTAGCTATATGAACGTCTTGGGTAAAATGACTCGTTTTATGCTCTTGTTGTACAATCTACTATTTTTTTTTCAAGTACACAAATAGTTAAACTTTTTTGTGAAGCCAAAAATGCATATTAATTATGCTTGTGCACACACACACACACACACATACAAACATACTATTTGTATTGTACTGTATTAGTAGGATATTGAAGTTTTGCGAACGCATTTTTTTTATCAAATCAATAATATGTATACAATTGAATAGGATTTCAGATTGTAATCCACATCAAATTACCTTTTATTCCATAGAAACTTGTCTAATGTCTAAAAAGATTATTAGTGTCAGTGTAGTGAATTGATTTCCTGCCGAAATATTAAATATAGAATTAGAAATGTCGTAGTAGAAACTACAGAATAGGTCTGCCAATTCGGAAGACAAATTGCTTCAATCCACTTCAACTTGAGCCATCATTGTTATTTATTTCTTACTTTTGTTATAGACATAACAGTATATTACTCTTTTACTAATTTAATAGGCTGTCATTTGTTTTTAACCCGGTAATATTATTAATATTTAGAGATTTTCCAAACATCATCGGAAAAGGATGTGAAAGAAATTCAGTTGTATTTTTTATATTTCAGAACTCAGTACTTTATGAACCGACTTATTATTTTTTGTTTGGGAAAGTGTGCTATCGATTGTGTAACATCTTAATTTGAAGAAATAATACCATCCCGCCGCTGAACAAATTTATTTGGAGTCAGTTTCTTAAAATTATCAACGTAAGTAATAAGACATTGTTAAAGGTCATGTTAAAGGTAACAATTTTTGCGACATTAAAATCAGTATATGTTCTAGGTGAGTACTTAATATGAACAAAATTATCCCAGACGTTAGTAAGCGGAGAGAACCTACATAGCTCCCGTTAGTAAAGCAGATAAAACGTAAATTCAAATGCTCCTGTAGCCAACACATTCATAAAACATGATACTCGGTAGATACTAAATTTAATGTCCAAAATTATGGGCGAAAAACTTGGTTTTAATGGGTGAAACTCCAACGGCCATTAGTGTAAGCCCCGCGTCATTCTCCCGGTACAAACTCAGGCTTTTTATTGCAATAAACTTTCTGACAAGCCATTTGTGGCAGGAAAGTGTTCGCTGAAATTAATCACATGACCCGCTAGGCTTTGTTTACTCGTGGCGCGCTCTTGATCGTGTCTTTATTTCGTTTACAAATATCGGATACTTTCTCTACGGGGACATATGGAAAGATGCGGGAGAGAGTGAGAGATATATTAAAATAGGTAAAGCAGTTACGTTACGGCACATAATGTTTCCCCAGATTTGATAAAATTTAAATCAGCGCGTGATTCCAATTGTATAATTTTCACTCATGCATTTTAGGTATATTAAATCTACGCGGCCATCTATTAAATGAGTTTCTGTTGTACCTTATCAAGTTATCACTAATATAATCCTATCTTATACCTACTTACAAAAGTGTAACGTAACTGACTGTCAAAAAACGTAAAACCACTGGAAGCTAGAGACTCAAAATTGGGCAGTCATACTCATATTTCTTAAAGATTGTAGAGGTATACTAAGATTTTATTTTGGAAATTTCGACGAGATAGAGTTAGCGAGCAAATTTTTTAAACTCCCGCGAAATAAAGCCGTGGGATAAAGCTAGTAGAATGTGAAACTCTTAGAGTACAGTCGAGTTCATAAACTTCTGAGCAAAAGTTTGATGAAAAATATCTGAACACTACTATTGTCAAGGGGGTAGAAGCGTGTTTATGAACTCGACTGTACCATGCGTCCCAGTATGGGAGCTGTCGGTTCAATCTCTCTCAATTTTTTCCTTTGTTCCCCGTACATAACCAACTTCCATTACCAGCACTGGGAGAGGACAAATAATTCCTACTCCAAAAGCGGTTGTGTATAAGGTTTTTTTTTCCTTGCACAAAACCAACGTTATGGGCCGGTAATGTACGAGAAAAAATAATTCATAGTACAATACCCGGTTTTGGAGTAGGATTATTTTATCCCAGCCTATATACGTCCCACTGCTGGGCACAGGCCTCCTCTCAGAACAAGAGGGCTTGGGCCATAGTTCCCACGCGGGCCCAGTGCGGATTGGGAACTTCACACACACCATTGAATTGCTTCGCAGATTTGTGCAGGTTTCCTCACGATGTTTTCCTTCACCGCAAAGCTCGTGGTAAATTTCAAATGTAATTCCGCACATCAATTTCGAAAAACTCAGAGGTGCGAGCCGGGGTTTGAACCCACGATCCTCTGCTTGAGAGGCGATAGGTCAAACCACTAGGCCACCACGGCTTTTCCGGCAGGATTCTTTAATGCCTTCTACAGAACTATGCTTTTTTACTGAAGCTTACTTTCACAATCGCGTTTTGTTCCAATTTTAATCGACACAGACGGGCCGATGCAAACTTAACATAACCTAAACCTACCTATGTTTCTGTGTCGATTAAAATTGGGAAAAAACACGATTGTAAAAATAAGCTTAAGTAAAATAGCATAGTTTTGTACAAGGCATTAAAGAATACTCCAAAACTGGGTATCGTACTATGAATTATTTTTCCTCGTGGTAATGTCATGACGTTGGTTTTGTACAAGGAAAAAAAAAACCTACTCCAAAACCCGGTTCAAAAACCGAAGGAATTATTTGTCCTCTCCCAGTGCTGGTAATGGAAGTTGGTTATGTACGGGGAACAAGGGACTAATCCTTTTTGTTACGATCTTGTTCCCAACCGACCATTTTGAAGTAGTCCAAGGTTAAGTTGAGTTAAATAAAAAAAAATAGGTAAGTACTTACATGATTTAAATATGGCGGCGATTGCGAAGAACCAAAGGGAATTATGACAACACGAAATGTGCTAATTAGCAGTAGCGAAATACGTTTTCAAGTTAATTACTTGTTCTGTTTTAAACATAGTCGATGCAACGAGGCGTTAAATTAGCCGAATCATTCTCGTAGCAACTCGTTGCACAGCTCTCAGTAAGTTGAGCTGAGAAGTGATGGCTCTCCTCCCCAGCTACTGCTATTAGATTTGTGTCTGTGTTTTGAATTTGTCCAAAATAAAAATTTTCATCAAAGCAAAAAGATTTTATTTTTTGCTAGGTTTCTAATAAATGTATGTCGCTTTTCCGTTGAAAAACGGCTGTGTAGTTGCCAACACGGGGTAATAATAATAATTTACTTTTAGTTAACGACTGTATACAGAACGACAAAGATCTTAATGGAACGTGGGTGACGTTATTTTTTAATATTAATTTTATACTAGTGCTTTAATCTCAAAATAGACATAAAATTGCAAAAAACCCTACTAATGTGAAAGTAACTTTGTTTGTCTGTCTGAAACGTTTTTTTTTTATTCGACTAGATGACGAGCAAGTGGGTCTCCTGATGGTAAGAGATCACCACCGCCCATATACACCTGCAACACCGGGGGTATTGCAGATGCGTTGCCAACCTAGAGTCCTAAGATGGGATACCTCAAGTGCCAGTAATTTCACCGGCTGTCTTACTCTCCAAGCCGAAACACAACACTGCTGCTTCACGGCAGGATTAGCGACCAAGATCGTGGTAGCAATCCGGGCGAACCTTGCACAAGGTCCTACCACCTTCAAAAACACTGCAACTGTATAATATTTAGACGAAATTCGGTATAAAGATAGTTGGAGTTCAGAAGAAGCACATAGGTTACTTTTACTCCCGAAAAAAGCATAGTAAGTACCAGCGGGATACCGATAAGCGAACCCTACGCAAACGGAGTCGCGGGCAACAGCTAGTTAAAAAATAAAACTGTCAACGTAAAGTTTTGTGTTAGTTCCGTTTTTGCTATGTTCTTTAAGATATTTGTCGCTCAGTATATGGGTGGAGCTGACATGAAAAATATATGACCTCTGCTGTTATGTTGTTTTCAAAAAGGAAATGAGGATCTTACACGTTTAAATGTTTAACCATAAAGTTGAATAATATATTGCTTTTGCTTTTTACGCGCACATTTCTTATTTAAATTCTACAGTCGGTGCTTCCATCACAACGTAATATATGCATCGATGTCGTAAAATATGAGGTCAACGATTTTATTGAGATCGCTAATATACAAAGTGTATACGACGTGGAAATCGGTTCGAGTAAATAATTCGACAGGGTCTTACGGCAAGCCTTTTCGCTTCAATATTCTTGTAATTGAAAACAAGTTAGTTATTTTTAAATAACCTCGTTTATGTTCGGAATTTTGTTGTATGGTATCAATTTGCAAAAATAGTGCAGCTGTTTTTTTATTTAATTTTAAGGTGCTATTTATATTTTTTATTTTCATAAATTCCGTGACCAAATGGTGGTGATTCAAATGGCCAGCATTTAAAGTTCGCTAAAACGTTAGCAAGTGGCAAGTTGGTACTAGCTAAGATTATCTGGAAAGAGATAATCTCTTCGTCGCAGTCTGCCCACGGCGAGCCGTTCTCGGGAGGCATTATTCTATTCGTTTTAACTTTCCAAGTTAAGAAAAGATGTTGTATTACTTTTTAAGTCTAGTTTTTTAACGCAACGTGAAGATAAAATAGAAAAAAATGTTAATAAAATTGTCTTTCCAATGTGAGTTCACCAGTGTATTGAATTGTTATAGTGCAGTTACTGTTTTTTGTCTACACAATACTTGGTTTTGCAAGGTTGGTATCGTGTTAATGGTAAGTAGTATTTTGGCAGACAGACTGCTAAGATCTTACTTATTTGCTAACTAATGTCATAGAAAACTAATTGGGAATTTATTTTGAAGAAAAGTCATTTACGGCAGTCATATGGGTGTTAATCTAATCCCTGTGGTCATTTCATTGCGTCTATTAAATAGACAAGTCATAATAATCATAATTAGAAATAGCAAAAAGTCAATTAAGCTTTTTTAATATTTGTTGTTAGAAAAGATCCTTCTGGTCAATAAACTTCGTAGGCTATCTAGGGTGATAACAAGACATTGTGAAGATAAAGTAGAAAATATAGTCAATTGCAATGTTAGTTAAATAGGTACAGTCAACGTCATAAATAAGTGATCAGTTTTGTACCTTGTCACTTTAACCTCATGTTTGAAAAGCCATACGACATTGTGTAACGACTGAAAGCGACAAGGTACAGAAATGATCACTTATTTAAGACGTTGACTGTACCATCAGCCAAATAAGTGGTCCTTAAATTTTTAAACAAGTTCCTATCAAATGAATATGTCGCTAAATTCGAACTTTTAAGTTGACAGACACGTCTATTGGCATTATTGTTTTATGAAATGCAAACGATTATCAACTTTAGGGCGGTAGGCGTAGACAACATATTTGGCTAATGAATACCTATAAGATTCTTGTTTTTTGGTAAGCTTTATATTTTAACGTCATTGGCATCGATATAAGCAAAAATGGCTCTTGGATGCTAATTACATTTATAATACTCGTTATGTTACCCTGTGTAATGTGAAACAATACTAGCAAATTACACCGTGTCCTTGTTTTGCCATGATAGGCTGGAGCACCTATTAAATAATGTATGGTGAAACACACGCCCAACATTATTCTTACGAATTGTTAAAGAAAGCTGAAGTCAGGAACCCAAATCAAATAAACTGGATTAGGTCATCGCTTTATGGCGAGTGGAAGTGGCGGGTCATCTCGGAGGAAGCAATTCTCGTGGTCGTAGATTGAATGCAAAATTGGATGAGATCCCACTGTTTTTACTGTATGGATCCCGGGTTTGTTACTACAACGTCCTCGTTTTATTTAGTCGGGGGCACACTCTCCGTTCCAATGGTTTGATTGAATGTGACAATAGTGATTGTTACCGACACTTTAGTCGCCTTCGGGTTTATGTCATTTTTTCCTCAACAAAATGTTTTATGAGCTCGTATTGAATGTGATACCTATTCTATATCTTTTGCTTCTTTATGGTGGTGGGTCTTAGTTTTGGCTTGTTTATTGTGATTGAGCATTCCTCGAGTGTTAATGTTTGGGGGTTGTTTTGGTAGAGGTGAAAAGAGGGTTATTTAACGTCACAAAGGCGCATTCCTACGTCAAAGCTCGGCTGCACGGCGCTAACAGCGCCAATTACCGCCGGAGCCGGTGCCGGGTCAAGAGCCGAAACTTGCTAACCTGTTATCCTCACCCGCGCCCTGCATTCTACATTCGTTCTAACCTACATTTTGTGCCATATTGCCATCATTTTCGTTTTATATGTCCCACTGCTGGGCAAAAACCTCTTCTCCGAAGGATTGGGCTGTAGTTTCCTCGCAGGTGTAGTGCGGATTAGGAACTTCACAGACACAGCTTAATTGCTTTGTAGGTCTTTCACCGTAAAGCTCGTGGTACAAACGTTAAGTATTTCGCACATTAATCCTGAAAAACCTAGTCCTGAAAAACTTATTCAAAAAGGCAAAGAGGAAACCCCTATTGTTTCGCTATGTCTGTCCGTCTGTCTATCTGTCCGTCCTTCTCGGCTTAGCTTAGAGACTATCAGTGCTAGAAAGCTGTAATTTTGCTTGGATATAATATTTAGCAATTACATATGCCCGCAAAGTGGTAGAATTACGGATTTCGATAAAGAGATTAGTAAAGGTAATAATTTCTTAATCTTATATTATAAACATAACTAGGATTAAATCTACCAATTCGTTTACTAGTAAGTTTATATATACCGTACTAATTGAGCATTGAAAATTTTGGAAAATAAGTTTTTATTTTTATCAGATTCTTGCGATATTCCAAACAATGAATTTAACAAATTCTTTGACTCGCAGAACATTCCTGTATAAAATATCAACAATGAATGCTTTAACGGAAAAATCTGTTTAAATCGAATTTTTTTGCAGCGAACTCCGTAATTCCTCACTCGTTGTGCTCACAAAAGAGCGGGTGCAGGTTCAAAGGCGTGCGTCGTTGCACGCCGTGCCTTCGCTGCCAGGACCTGTTTGCGAACATTGGTCGCTACACTGCCAATTTTCTAGCTCTCTAATCATTATCATCAGGCGGAAGACGTCCACTGCTAAACAAAGATCTCCCCCTTAGAACGCTACGGTGAATGACAACTCGCCGCCCTCCGGTCGCCCATTACTCCCACTATGTCATCAGTCCACCTAGTGGGAGGCCTGCCAACGCTTCGTCTTCCGGTTCGTGGTGGCCACTCGAGCACTTTTCTCCCCCAACTGTTATCTGTTCTTGCATATTTCGGACAAACAAACATTCGCATTTCGGATTCATCATTCAAAATTCGAATCTGGATTCAAAATTAGTAGGTAGGTACCTAGGTAGTTGGAGAAGCGAAAAAGTACTGACATCGGTTTTTGAAGGAAATACTAGCTATGACATTTTTATTTCTCTTAGGTATTATAAGTTCTGTGTTTTTTTAGGTAAATGCTCGTTACTATTTACACAGTAAGCCAATTTGCGTTTATGGCAACACTAAAACACTTCTGACGACTGCTTGTTTCTACATTGAATCCGCGAGAAAAACTTTGATCGGCTCTCACCAAACAATCCGCAATACGGTCGTAATGCGCCGCGACAAATGTCCAGCACTTACGAGGGACATACCATATCATTTCAGGCAATGACCCGACGCTACATGTAATATGGGATAAAGTGTCGCGATATATAATGCAGGAAATTGAATGTAGGCGCAGCTTTACACTTTTCCTAAGAAGCGAATCAAATGCAAAACAACTAAGTAATGTAGAATCCAAACAAATAAAAATATCGTTTGCAAAGTGTGATGATGGGAGGTAATACTTACTTTCCTATATTAAAAAAAAATCTCCAATTTCAGTAAGTGGATAGGTACCAGTACTTTAATCTCGGCGTACGATCCCCGCCTGAATCACTACTATTCAAAGCTGTTCTCTGCTTACGTCTAGTAACTAGTTGAGTGATGTTTGAAACTTTGCACTCGAAATAATTTTTCCCGGACGGAGCGCCGGCGCTCAGTTAGTATTTGCTCAGTTTATTTTTCTCCAAGTACGAGAGCCCTCTAGGTGAACACACAGCGCATTCCGCGTTCAAGTGAGCCTCGCGAGCCGCCTCGCTGCGCAGCCTCCTCTAACCAAAGCAGAACTAATATAAAATACTACGTGACAGAATCATAGCCTGCTTCTTATTCATCCCTGACCCATTACCATATAATAGGATATTTTTATTTCAATATACTCGTAACAGCTCTAGACGAAGCAACGCTTTCCATAAGCCTCGCCAAAATTACCCGGCAGTTAAAAAGTAACCTACCGATTTAATAATAATAAAAGCGAGGAATTTAAGAGCGCGACTATGTTTTCTTTTCATAAAAATCATCATGACGCATAGCCGTCTCCGCCCAGTAAAAGAGCGGAAAGAGCCTGGATCCCTGTAATTAGACGCGGCGAAGATTTATGTAACGAAATTCTCCAAATTCTTCGTATTTTTTGGCAGCGACACGTCCTTCTTTGATCTCAACTTATTAAAATATTTTCTTTAACGTGAGTTCTACAAAATGTTAAAATTGGTGGGATATAGATTTAGAGAAATAGACGGAGTAGGTTAGTGCGCGTTTCAGGCTGCGCGGGAAAAGGGAAGGTAATAATGGTGTAAAGGTCGTGTTTATTTGGGTCCGCTTTATTTCCACCATTCTCTGGGGGCTGCTCGCTTCATGTATCACTGCAGACGTCAGCCCCGGGTTAATTGTCTACGTGCGTTTTCAGCTGAATTCGTCACGTCCACTTCGTTCACATCGCCTCCGCACTTTTGCTTCGATTAAAATTCACACATAAAACCTACGATCTCGTTCATTTACTCAAATTCCAAGATATATTCAACAACATAAAAGTATCCAAAGACATTAAAAAGCAACAACACCTACGAGTATAGGTACGAGTAGCTACTATTGACTACCCACCACTACCTTCTGAAATTTTATTCTTACTATGTTAAAACAATTGCAGCATTTATGATTCACCCTTCCCCTATTTGCAACGTTCGTTTTATCTATAATGACGGCTGTGGACTAGGCAATATAGCAGACCCATTAACAGTGTTTGAAGTATTGATCCAGACCAATTATTCTATAGAGAACTGCGCCAAGTGCTTTAAGGGTTTCCAGACAATGGTCTAAAGTACCTACTTCGTTTGTAGTGTTGCTGTCATTACCCTATAGCAAACGTTAGATATCGTAAAGCTAACAAAGAGTTCAATATTGTAGCTATAAATGCTTTATCTTAGTTAGAGTCATGTTAGAATAATCGAAGTTGATCTAGAAACTATGTTGTATAATGATAGGAAAGTTTTAGAAAACAAAATAAAGAACATAAGTGTAGTAGGCAATAGTTCGAAGTATCTGGTAGTGAGAAAATGAAAAAAAAAGACACCAATAATTTAGCTAACAAAATAGGAAGCGCACTATGGATGATCTGAATCAACTCGAGGAATGTTTGTGTAGATGCACAAAATGTGCAACACACCAAACATCTTTCAGAGGCAAGCGAGTAATATTATTTTCACTTCTCATGCTCGTAAAGTTCGTGTTTATGCTGGGTCTAGGCGACATAAAATGACTTTTTATGCTCTGGTGCATAAAGTAAAATCTTCGTCTAAGACTAAGGCAATCAGGTGTAAACATCCACAAACAAAGAAGTTTCTACATATTTTTTATATAATTTTTAATTTATATAAAACTAAAAATTTATAATTATAATAGTAATGCGTGAACGACAACGTGAACTATGTAAGTGAACAATTGAAAAGCAGAGTGTAAAACTCGAGCATGAAACCCATTTTCCTCTCGACGTGTCTATCCACCCTCGCCGTACCGGCTCGGTTGGTTATATGAACGTCTTGGGTAAAATGGCCCGTTTTAGGCTCTTGTTGTACAATCTACTATTTGTTGAAGGGTGCTCTTTTTGGCTGATACGATACCAGGTTCTAATAACTGCACTTTTTTGCACAAACATGTTGATGATTGAAGAAGATGATTATGAGAGCGATATAAATAATCGAAAAGTTTTTTTGACCAATACTTAACAACAAACGTATATATTAAATGAAATGTTTAGTGCTCCGTTATTTTATTATATTAGTATGTCGTATTTAAATGCAGATGATATTTCCGACTACTCATGTCTACGTCTGCGGAAAACCAATCTCACTGGATCCATTAACCAAATAGAAAGAGGGGCGGCGGGTCAACCGTGATGCCCTTTAAGCTATATTTTTACGAGTACCTTAATAATTCTGCCCTTTTAAGTATGTTATTCGATATCACTTTTTTGGTTTCCTTGTCTTCAACTATGAGTGTTACTGTCCCTCTTTTATTTTATTAACATATTGAAATAAGGCTTCATAAAAAAATATCTTTTCACCTCAGCACCTCAAACAGGCAGGTTTTTCTATTAGAAATCAGTGAGCAAAATCGCATTTTGCTCACTCCGTGAGACAAAGTAACTTTTATTTTAAATGTCGACGACAGTTCTGGGTCTACTCACTGAATTCCAAATATTTTAACTACACTTCGATCTGTCACTTTCACTTCAACACGAAAAAAGCGAGAGTTAGGATCAAATCGATACTACCTAAGTTCGATTTTCACTATGAAACTACAACGACAAATTATTTAACAAAACGAACGTATATGACCGAAATTCCCGCTCAACTTTACTTTTTTCCAAGTTTTTTTTTTAAACTTTTTAATTATGCAAGAAGTATATAACACACCAACCTAATAAAAATACTCTGTTGATTACAATCTTAAATTAAAATACTATTATTAAAAATATGACGATAATTAATTAATTATATATGATAGTGAAATTCAAATTTATAATTATTACATGACAGTGAAATGTTTCCAAAATGTAAAAAAAATCCCACTCTTTTAATAAAGTATGCAAGTATCCTCGTTGCACAAAAGCCGCTGCTCTTGTTTTTTTTAATAAAAGCTTTCCGAATCAAAGTCAAAGTCAAAATATCTTTATTCAATTTAGGCTATAGGTAACAAGTACTTATGAATGTCAAAAAAAATCTACCACCTTTTCGGAAAAACCTCTGTTCAGAAGAATACGGCAAGAAACTCAACGAGGTATATTTTTTTAAACAGATTTACAATATTATTAAATGATATGTATCAAAAATAATAATAATGATATGTATGTATGTGCGTGTATGTATGTATGTATGTATGTAGCTTTTATTTTCTAATCTATTAACATTACAAATTCTACGTACAAATCTACTAATCTATTTAAATTTATGTTTCAAACAATAGAAATTCTAATAAAATCATATTTAAAGGTTCAACAATATTTATTATGAATTACAAGTTTATTGTTTAACCTTTTTCATGAGTAATGACCCAAGATGAGGTTTTAACAGTATTAAAAAATATGGCATATTTTACAAGGAGCCCTAAGTTCAAATTACAATGCATGTTATGAGTATGATTTGGATTTGTATTCGTATCTACTCACTTTTTCGTTCCGATTTCAGAACCTCTCTGCTTACCGGAGACTTTTGATCATTGTCTGGCATTCTCAACTTTCTGGTGACTTTTAAAGATGTAATGGCGACTGGACGTATAATTTTTTTAATGAAGGTGTTTTTATTTTTTATAAGATTATTAAATTTGTTTCTTAACAATCTGATTATATTTTAATTTGTTTGTATTTGTTTTGTAAATAGGTATATACATGTGGTTTTATTCCAACCTTTAAATTATGTTCTCCCTGCTGAGATGAAAAGTTGTATGTGTCATACGAGACCAAAGTATTTTTGCATCTCGTGTTAGAATCAGCACTCGCAACAAAAACAACTTTGCTCTCTTATTGCACAAATAACTATTGCTAACTTTGTCACAAAAAAAGATTTCGCTTCCAATGTGAATAAACATTCTTTGATCATTTCAATTTAGATTATTTGTTAACCTTTGATTTTGTACTTATGTTCATTTTACCTTCATCGATATTTCCACAATTGTATTAAATTTTCTAATAATAATATTATGAAACGTAATTACGTTCCGGAAAATATTTCTCGGGCAAATCGAAAAACCACGAAGTAACCAAGACAATATTTTTGGTGATGTTTAACATGATTAAATAAGGCAATATTGTATGAAACTGAATCTTTCCCCTGACAGCTCTAGCAGTTATTGTTTAGCGAGATTACGGGACGAATATTGCGGCAACGGTCGTGAGCGATACGCCGTACGAATAACGTCTTAACAACCACCCTAACTCTATAGTAACATTAAGTTATTTATCAATGGGCAACTGTTACAGTTTTCCTTCCACGCGAAGATTAAAACCACTTATTCTTGTGTACTTACGACGTTTTAAAAGGAGGTAAGAGTAGTACGTTACAGCCTGTCCGCACCTGTTATTTATGTCCTCGTTGCAATAAACAGCTCAACACGGAAAACAAAACGTATCTCTTATTTACATTCCATGAAAGGGTTAAACAATTCACGTAAAACACAACATTTCATTTTGATGCAGTAAATAAGTGCTGGTAAAAATGTACACTTTATGCTGAAGAAAAATGATATCATCATAATAAAATTTGTTCCTGCACATAATAAAAATGTTAAAAATAGCAACGTGAAATAAAAAAAACTTTAATTTCAATCTTATTTAATAATATTTCTGCCCATTGTTACTGGTTACAATTTCAAAAAAAATATGGTTGTGTGGAATTAAATTGGAACCATATTGTACCTATTTATTCTGAATTATTTTTGAAATGTTGTTGTACCTACCTTGTTGTATCTATTTGGCACTTGAAAGGACTCTTCCTTTCATCGCAACGATTTTTCAGTGCTACGGTTAATCAAAGAATAGGTACTTTGCGAACATAAAGTGCTTGATTATTTTTCGTAGCTGCTCTGTAACATTAGTTCTTCTCTGTAGTTTAATTTGCACTGAAAATATACGGATATTTTCGTTTCAAAACTTGCTATTTAAAACGGTCAAAGGTGAAATATTGAAATATAATTGCATGCAGGCCCGACCCCAGCGGCGGTGTGGCAACGTGTTATTATGGAAATGGTTTTAAGCCTGAATCGCAGGTCGGCGTTCTTTGTTTCAATGCAAGTGCTGTTAAATTTTTGTACGAACTGCTAGAATACCAATCCATTTCTTGTGCAACTTCTCTTTGTAGCATTTTTCTTTCCTTTACCCATCAGCTTTGTTCGAAATGAAATTGTTACGTCAGTTTAATCTATAGAGAAGTATTTTGAAATACGTTACCAGGGCCCGTTTTTGTCGATCATCATATTTTTTCTCTGTATTCCGTAAATATCGGAATACTTATAGTTTAGTTGCAATATTCTATTTCTGTTATAAAAGGAACGAAAGAGGCCAATAAAATTCAGTTGGAAGCAACAGCTATCGTTCAGTGAAGCGGCTATCTTCATTTTATACTTTCGACGCCATCAACGCTTGAACGCTGGATCTATATTATATGTTAACATTGTAGGTACGTTCAGTTCAGTTATATATACTACCCACTCCCGTCAAATTGTATATTTACAAGGTTCACTGCGCAATGACGGTATTGAATAATGCATTCAATAGTGGAAGTAATCTAAAACTTTTAAATGTGGCATGTTTTGATAGAGTGGACTTGACTAAACTTGAACTTGGGAATTTTGATAGAGACGAGACTTTATAGACGCAGTAATTAATAGACTCGTTCCGTAGATTTAGTAGACTATGAAATGAATCGTTAAAACAAATCATATGCAGCTCGCGCCACCGTAACCCAAACATGATTGTAAGTTGGACGAGAAGCAATCTAACGGGAACACAACGGAATGTACATACAACGGTCTACCGGCGCGGAGCCCTATGTAATTTAAAGAACAAACAAGCCTCCACTGGGTTTACGTCGGCTGCAGCAACAAACTTGATTTACTACGCTTTAACTCGCACAATTGTCCTCCAGTATCGAGATTCGAAGGTGCTCCACCTTAACTTCTGTTTAGTCTTCCTGATTAAAGTCTTAGTCGACACGTTGCAATTTGATTCATACATATTCATTGATAGTGCCCTTGTTCGGAGCGATTTCGGAAGCCATCGACCGGCTTGTAGCTATATGAAATTCCGAGGCTCAAAAAAGCAATAGCTCCGCAGATGAAGTTCGGCTCTAGCCGAGCGTTATCAAGCCCAGTTAATCCTGTCTTCTGGATTATTGAATAAATTTTCCCTTTTGACGTACTTTCGCCATTTACTTTGAGGATAACGATTCAATGTATTGGAAAAATTCAGGCCGTTACGGTGTTTAAAAATGTATTGACTCGATTCATTTCGTTTCGCGTGTTCCGACTTCGGGGTAAATATGTGTTGCGTCGGCTTGAGCCGTTATGTCAACAAGCTGTATTTAAGGCTTTAAGGGATGTTTAATACAATGGTTAATCTTATTGTTGTGCGTGCCTAGAGAAGCCTATTATACGGGAGGGTCGGGTTGGTGGGGCTAATGTGGTGCGATGTTATTGTTATGATCGCATAAAGAGGACCGAGTGTCGGTGCGACGCAGGTGCCGCTAACTACCGCCGCCTGTAGTGAAAACTGCTAGTGAGTTCTCTGCTCCGAATGAAACATGCCGTAAAATGTTAATTGTATGTCTGGTGTGATTTCAATGTGTTTTTAGGGTTCCGTAGCCAAAATGGCAAAAACGGAACCCTTATAGTTCCGCCATGTCTGTCTGTCTGTCCATCCGCGGCTTTGCTCAGGGACTATCAATGCTAGAAAGCAGTAATTTTGCACGAATATACATGTAAACTATGCCGACAAAATGGTACAATAAAAAGTTAAATAATTTTTTTTTGGACTCCCATAGACTTAAAGTGGGGGTGATTTTTTCTCTCATCCAACCTTGTAGTGTGGGGTCTCGTTGGAGTCTTTTAAAGCCATCATTGTTAAAACGATTTTTCGATTCAGTGATTTGTTTGCAAAATATTCAACTTTAAAGTGCAAATTTTCATTAAAATCGAGTGCCCACCCTCTAAAATCTAAACCGGTGGGAGAAAAAATTTGAAAAAATTCAGGATGGTAGTAAGTATATCAAACTTACAAGGAAAACTATAACGGTTAAGTTTTCTTGAGAATTTTGCAAAAGTATCCACATCTATGTATATGTTGTAACTTTTATTTTGTTTTTGTATTTGGATGCATGTTTAAACAAATAGGTAGTTACATATAATTAAATTGTAACGAGCGCGTTCTCGCCAACAAACTGTTATATCAGTTTGGCGAGTGGATGTGTACAGTAAGCAAGTGTATGTAATACCTACCTATGAGAAATAAATTAAAAAATATATATATTAGTAAGTAGTTTAAGAGTAATAGCAGCTTAAGGTACCTGAACTTGGAATATTCCGTACAAAATACGAAATCCTTAGAAAATATTACTTAATGGCTACGGAACCCTAATTTGGGCGTGTCCAACACGCTCTTGGCTAGTTTTTTAATAGTCACTTGAAGAAAATAAACGAGAATTAGGTGAACCGAGTACTACGTTGACTTTTTTTGCTTTTACAAACAAGTTAAGTAAACGTTTTACAAAAAAAATCCAAATATAAAAATATTTATTCATCATAGTTGAACTGAGATTTTAAAATGTTTTTTTAACTTAGTGGTTGCTAGAACGTTGGTATCTGCTTCTTTGAGAGCTGCCATTACATGCTTGAACGGTTTCCAGTGCAGCGAGCATTGCGGGCACGGCCAAGACGCGGTCCACTATCCTAAACCCATACTCATTTGGGACATCTTGGGACATACCGTTTCAAAGCCTAAGTTTTTAGCGTTAAAGTTTGTTTCAAAGCGTCAAGAAATGAAGAAAGTCGACGGAGAAGTTAAAGGTTCTGATTTTATCGCTTAGTTGCGGAATTCCAATAGGTACAACTTACAATATTGGAGTACAAAAAATGTATGTTATGTATGGTTAAAAGTTAAAAATAATATGTATCTTGTGCATTAGCGTCAAAATTTTCAAGCATTTTACATTTTATTTCAAGTATCGCACAGACTAATTTTGTAAATTTTAACGACTTCATTATAATGGTGCCGTAAATATGAACTTTATTTTTTAGAATTTTTTTTTCTGATGAATGGAACTCACTCTACCAATAGGTATAATTTTACAATAAACTTGATATTTCAAGAACGCGTAGGTATAAACACAATAATTGCACATATAAAGCTGTATAAAGTCGTAATTTTATTCCGAGCTCAGTTACAGTTTTGTTTTATCCCAGTTTAAGAACAGCGGAGCTAAGTTTTGACATTTATATTCTGCGTCTGCTTACTGAATTCAGTTAAGCCTCGCTGCGAGGTGCCTCGTAGTTACCCCGCAAGCTGCTACACAGATTTGTCTCTGTATAAACGGAATGTTGACGCTACGCCTCGTGTTTATGCTCCGAGATGAACGTCATTTACTTTTTGAAGCAGATTACTGTTTGCAATTAGAGTTGATGATAAAATCAAAAGTTGAGATGGCTTTGGCGACAATCATGGTTCCTAATTGTTTGTATTGTGACTGTAATGCCGCCGCGTATTACACAAGATTAGAAAAAAAATATCTTATGAAGGGAATTAAATAAAATGCTCTTTCCTGTACCACGGATTCAAAGTCCCAACATAACTAAGAAGTAATAAATTAAACCTCATGGACAGCTTACAGTAATTCCCTTAAATCCACATCCCCATTCGTCGTACTTACACCTGCCGCAAAGCCTCGCCGAACTCTAACTTGGTGCGGTATTTAGGGTAAGATTTTAAATAAGAATACGTTTTTTACACAAGTTTGTTCGTTATTCCAAGAGCGAGCAGGTGGTGCTAACAGGCGGCAGTGCAGCGGAAATTGCTGTCGGTTTCTGGGCCTTGGTGAGATTTGCTCGATCGACCTTCCCTGCATGAGCCAGGCCTTGTTAATTGTCCGACACAGAAAACCATTAACAACACCTGTGTGTGCATGTGAGCGCTAGATTCCCGATCACCGGGATAAATCTAGTGCCACGTGCGCAAATATTTTTTCGGCTCCTGAAAACGTTTCGAATATCGCAATATGTAGGATGATAGATATTTGCGTTGTGAACTCACGCTTGTGCTGATTTAGCCTCGACGCGGTTAGTGCATTCAAGCCGAAGTAAGATTCGTCATCTAAGAAGTTGCTACGTGATAGAAATATTAATACACTAACATAACGTTGAATCTGAGTAATCATTTATGTTTCTAATGCACCGTCTCGCTCGGTCAATCTTACAACTAAGGGGGCCATAGTTGTCAAAACGAACAAAAGGGCTTTTTGGAAGCGCACCCAAACTTAGAATGTTTAATGATCTTAAACCGAGAGAGTGGTACGTTTGACGTTGCATTAGCGAACAAAGCACATTGAAACTAAACCTAGGCCCGCCTTTATCTTCTGCGATTGTTGCAAAACACAAAGCTTAACAAACTAAAAGCTTTCTGGTGTTTACGAGAAGGTCTGTTGTGGACTGCGGTTATCAAAGTTCTAACAACTATAGGAACGTTTTACAATCTAAGTGGATTCATATTATTGGTATCTCTAAGGGTATAACGTTTGGTACGGTAGATACTTTAAAATTAATTTTAAGAATATAAACGACTGTAACAGGTGTGAAGCATTTCCTATTTTCCACGCATTCTACCTACCTATACATATCATATCATATCTAAATAACCCCCAAGAGAGTAAAATTTCTCAAAACAAGATGTAATGCTTAGTAAGAGTAACCGCAACTTGGCAATATGACGTTTGAAAGACGGCCAGTAATTCATTTATCCCCCACAACAGGAACTAATCGAATTCATGTTTGGCCGCCGTATACGGAACCTCAAAACACGTAAGTAACTAGTTCTGGACTTCGCAAGTTAGCCACGATTGCTGTTGTGAAAGAAACACGCAACACGCTTTAGTTTGAGTTGTTTACAAACTTGAACATCGATTTTCCTGCAATTAAATGGCAAGTGTAGGTACAAGTTCACAGCAAACTATAAATACTTTTTTCTTCAACCACACGGAACAACGTGAAGTATATGGGAAAAGTAGCATTGTTACTAAAAATATCCACCTCCTTTTCAAACTTTTGTTTAATATTGTGGCCATCGATATCGTTAGTCGCGGTTGAAGAAGACACTATCAGCATAAGTATGTACCTACCTACTATCTACTTTAAAGACGTTCTTCGCTAGAAAAGATTGCTGAGGTTAGAAGATTATTGCGTAATCTAGCTTAGGACCCACCAGCCCAAACACTACAGCCCCTCCCTCATGACTTTGGAGAATAACCGTAACATTCGAGCACATGAGGAGGGTAGAGGGGAGTAATAATCAAAGTATCTGTCGGCTGTTACATTTACTTGTCAATTTACTTTTGCTGTACGTTGCTGGCCGATATAATTTTGTTAGGAAGTTTACAAAGTCTGAATTTTAGTTTATTAATTAAATTAATGCCATGGTTAAGCGTTAAGTTAAAAAAAACCCTGGCTGCTCCCTTAAAAAAGCCTGACTGCCGGTAACACACTGTATAGAACTACGCAAGAAAAAAAAAATCGTAAACGACTTAAAACGAAACTCAAAATAGCCATTATCTAAAGCATAAATAAAATTTCACCACTAAATTTATTTCGCCTATCTCTAAAGTCCCTGTGAAGTTTTTCAAAACTCAATCCTAATTGAAGTTAATGTACGTAATGCACACTCGACATTTCAACTAAAATCTAATTGTCTTCAAAAGCTGAATTAAGTGCAATATGATAATGTTAGTGGCAAGTAGCGAGTAGCTAACTGGTAATAGAATGAGAGTTAGTACATGTCAGGTAATTTTGAAGGCGGCTGGCGGCTCAAATCACGAACGAGCGGCTTATTAGATCAGTGGAGCGAGCAAATCGTCGCTTTAATGAAATCCTAGCGTGTTTACATAGACGTTCTGATAACTCAACTTTTGGTGTTTGCTTTTCCCACCGCGGTTAACGGGCTTGGAAGGCTCATAGAATTACATTGCGGTTATCATTAAACAAAGGTAGGATAGTCATTTTTAATATTATTCACATCATAAATACCCAAAAAAATGGATATCAAATAAATATCTACTGGCATATAGATAGGTTAGATAGGTACTCGTACAATAAAAGGTATAATATTTTTTTTAAATATAACACTTCGGAAAGTGTTAATGATATTTATTTTGTAGTTAAGTACCGACACAGAACCAAGGTCATCGATAAAGTTCAAAGAATTAGCAAGTTAAAGTGGCAGTGGACTGGTTGTTATTATCTATCGAAAAACTGATAATAGTTTAGTTATTATCAGATCAGATTAGTAAAAAAAATATCAACCGTTAGAAAAACACGAGCGCGTCAGATAAAGACAAGGTAAATTAAGTACATGGAGAAAAGTGTAAATTTCAATAATCTGCCGATTTGAGCGTGATAATAAAAATGGGTTAGTCACAAAGTTGTAAAAAAAACCTTTTGAAATTTAAACGCGATTTTTTTTATTATGAAGGAAATCATTTAATTATTAAGTACGGAAAATATAAAATCTCACGATTTCCTCAAGGCAATGTATCTAAAACCAGCGTACAGCTGTTGAGAACTGTGTATTTCGCACTCCACGTCTTACGTTATTTTTCTTTACTTTAAGAAGAAGGTGGATTATAGGTGGAACCGCGAACAGGGTGCAATATATGGAGCTCATTGAGGGAGGTCTATGTCCAGCAGTGGACTGCTCTGGTTTTATGGTGACCAGGTATACGTACAATAGAAATAATACGTTTTAAAATATTAACACATTAAAATAATAATCATTTAGGTATTTCAAATTAATTTGTACTTGTTTGTACTTGTTGTTTGATAATAAATTAAGGCGTTGAGGTTTTGGAGTGGCGTACGCGTACCGGAAGGCGTGGTGATGGTAGACCTCTCCCAAGGTGAACAGATTATTTGGTGAAGATCATGAAAAGCCATTACCTGCAGGGCTAGTAGCAAAAGATCGATCGTTGATCCGTCAACGAGCTATGTTCAAATGTATTTCAAAGATTTTCGGCTAAGACGAGTATTTTGTACTATATAGGTTATGATGAATTTTATCGCTAAAGTTTTTTCTATTTAGTGCTTCTTTATTGAAGTGAAACAAATTGTTCAAAAAGCACTACAGCGCAGCATTACTTCAAGTAAGTGAAGCTCGTAGAGTTTTGATACAGTTATATACTTAACTTGCGAGTATAAATCGATAAAGTATCACAACTACTGTGGTTTTATATTTGTTGTTTACTTCACTTTTTACCCGACTGCGGGGAAGGGTTACGTTTTTAGAATTGGTACATCGTCTTAACATGGTATATTATTGTTACATAAATTGTAACGATCCGCACTATTAACTACGACAGAATTAAAAATTGCTTTGTTAAAAAACATATCGATCACTAAAGACACGTCTAAGTAATACCTAGACACGGTATCGGAAAAAAAAAGAAATTATATTAATTGACGTCTCGGAACCTAGTACTTCTAGATTAATAGTTCTAAAATCGTTTCAGCAAAATGTTTCACGCTCATTTGACCATCGTTCATCTACTTTACTACTAAATTACTTCTCATATTTCGTTTTTGAGATTTTTTTATTGTACAACGGTTGCTTCTTTTGTCGCTCTACAATGAGATGTTCAAAGTTAATTATTACCTTAGACTCCGCCACGCATCTTGACGTGGCATTGACAACGTGCATCGCAAATTTTATGCAATATTAGACAAAAAAACCTTCACGCTCCGTGAATGTGCTGGGACCATACACGGGTCTCTAAGTGCCGTGGGTGCAGGCCGCCGCAGGCACCGACACGACACCGCAGCAAGTGGCGTGTTACAAGCGAGCACGCCCATGCTAATTGATTCCACGTCTACGTGCTTCCGAAAGCAGTGGTGGCGGTGAAAGTAGTGGCTTGATGGAAAATTCTAGAGTCTAGCTTGAGGCATGTGAAACTTCTCTGGAGGACAATAAATACATTTCCAGCGCTATCTCTTTCAGTTTTTTTTTGTAGTATTAACAGTTTGCGGTGTGGTGGGTGCTGGAATTAGGTAATCGTAAACCGTAAATGGGTAGTTCTACGCGCGTTCTAACCGCTATCAGTTTTCTGTCACTTATGCTGAAGAGATGAGTCAGTTACAATGGTTTAATTTTATAAAACGGTATGATGTGCATGCGGTAAGTACATTTACAATTTATTCATTAAAATTTCTTGCTTACAGGCTCGATCAGATCATTTCTTCAATATATGGGACATGAAACTGATAGCGATAAAAGCGCTCGTAGAACTACCCAAATTGTAAATCGTGGGGCATTTTCGCGTACAAATGTCCCTTTTTTCACTTTTAGAAAAAATATGGCTTAATTCCAACTCAGAATCAAGAACACAATCGATTGCGATAGTTAAAAAAATACTGTTTTGTTACGTTTTTTCCATACACTTAGTACGGGCGTATCAAATCTGACTCATAAAATTTTGTATGAAAAAATGGGTTCATTTTTTTACACTATCGGAATCGATTGTGCTCTTGATTCTGAGTAGGAAAAGCCATCCATACTAATATTATAAATGCGAAAATGTGTTTGTGTGTTTGTCCGTCTTTCACGCCGTAACGGAGCGACGGCTCGACGTGATTTTTGGCATAGAGATAGTTTATGGGCCCGAGAGTGACATAAGCTACTTTTTATCCCGGAAAATGCACAGTTCCCGAGGGAACAGCGCGCGATAACCGAATACCACGCGGGTGGAGCCGCGGGCAAAAGCTAGTTCACTATAAAAATAAATCCCACACAGCAAACGTATTTTTTTTACCGTTTTTTGCTAAAATGTCTAATTTTGTTTAGATAATGGTACGGAACCTTTTGTGCGCGAAACCGACTCGCACTTGGCCGGTTTTTTTAAATTTGCCTGTGCAATCTACGGGCTACCGGAACGGAGACCTTTTTACCCGAGTCCAAAGTAGGGTTTTTGGATATGGGAGCTAGTGTATCAATAAAAGTTGTGGTAGACTAGTGTTTGACATATGATTACTCAAACAGGGGGCCAAATCAAGGGGTGCGAAATCACATTTGAAATTTACTATGAACTTTACAGTGAAGAAAACATCGCAAGGAAACATCTATACGCCTGCGAAGAAATTCAATGAGTAATAGTATAATAATATGTGTGAAGTTGCCAATCCATACTGAGCCCGCTTGGGAACTACGGCCCAAGCCCTCTCATTCTGACAGATGGCTGTACCTTACCTTGCAGTGGACGTATATAAGCTGAGATGATGATGATGATGATTTCAATAAAAATATACAACTTACAACTCCACCCGGCGGCGGCATACATTTGGAACAGTATAAAAACTACTGCGCAAAGGAAAAAAAACGCCAAGACCAATTTGTCTTTTCCTCAGCCGACATGTGAAACACTAATAAAAATAAACTTAATAAAAAGTAAAAGCCCACAATAAATGAAATCGGGGTCTACAGATGAAAGAGAAAGAAAGAAATCATTCGTGACGACATGAGAAAATAAATTAAAGTAATACGCACGGCATGAAATCGTTCCAAATCAAAGTATAAAATAAGTTTTTTTTTAGATACATGCAGGCAAACCAAAGAAGCCCTCCCGACGATCAACCCCGGACTGTCCCGCAAGCTTCGCGGACTTAGGAGGCATCAACTCCGACTGGCGGTTGGAACTCTTACTGGACACTCCTTGCTAAACAAGTACTTACATATTGTTACAGACAGCCCCCTGTGCAGAGCATGCATGGAGGCAGAAGAGACGCCACTCACATCCTTCTGGAATGCTTTGGTGTGGCGAACTACAGGGCACTACACCGCGGATCACCGGGGTCACTGCAGGAAGTCGCCGGCAACGTGAAGGGTCTGCTAGGCTTCCTCCAGGAGCTAGGCTGGCGTGAATAGTGCCTACAGCCTAATCACGTAAAATAGGCGCACTTAGACGTCGAGTTTCGGATAACAGCACGCTAATACCTATACCTATACCTATTGTAGATTGTACAACAAGAACATAAAACGAGCCATTTACCCAAGATGTTCATATAGCCACCCGAGCCGGCACGGCGAGGGTGGATAGACACGTGGAGGGGAAAATGGGTTTAATGCTCGAGTTTTACACTTCTTTTCACTTAGATTGCGAGGAAATGAAATAGCAACAGTGAAAACAATTGTTCACTTTCTATGTAGGTACCTTTTATTTTTCATGCATTATATAATTATATTTTTTAGTTTTATGGATTTATTTAGATTGATTTTTAGTTTTAAATAAATTAGAAATTATTTTCAAAATATGTAGAAACTTTTTTGTGTGTGCTGTTGACACTGACCTTGGTCTTAGACGAAGATTTTACTTTATGCACTAGTGCATAAAAAGTCATTTTATGTTGCCTAGATCCAGCATAAACATGAACTTTACGAGCATTAGAAGTGAAAAAATTTTTTTTCTGCAAACTTCAGAATAGTTAGTTAGTTTTATTATCTATTTGACTTATTTAATGAAATTTAGATAAGAGTGTTAATGTGTAAAACTTAAAGATTTTTAAAAATAAAATAAACTTAGTTTCGAAAGTTATTTGAGTAATATTAGTAGTAAAAATTCCAAATTAACTATTTATTTTTATGTCTATAACCTGAGATTAATGGAAAACACTGTGATCCCTAACTCAACGCCTCAACTTCTATAGTGGTAAGGCCTATGTATCTAGCAACCTTATATAATAATCGCATTTACTCATCAATACAGTTCAGTTTATAACCAGAACTCGAGTGTTTCGCGACCTACAACAATACATGGCGACCCTGCCAGCTCGGCGCGCCGGGCGCGGCGATGCGACATCTCAGTTGCATAAAGATAGCGAAAAAAAAATTGTGAAAAAAATTAATAAGAATAAAATGGCCGCAATCGATAATTCCCGAACGCTACAACAAATCCAGGAAAAATTGGACACATTTACAGCTATAATTTTGGGCTTGTCGGGATTTGCTCTGACAATAGCATTCCTATATTTTCTTTGTTGTAAATGCATCTTCCGTTAAAGGCGCCACGCCGCGCGCACTTGAAACGCGAAACCGTTGCCATTTAAAGACTATTACTAAGTGAATTTCGTCGTTCGTTCGTTGCTTTTTAATTTTCGAAGAACTAGCTGGACTAGATTTACATATCATATTATTTAAGTTTGGAATATGAATACCTAAGTAAAATAATGTCATTTTTTAGCAAATACATACAATACAATACAA
Organism: Choristoneura fumiferana; assembly: GCF_025370935.1. Taxonomy (NCBI): domain Eukaryota; kingdom Metazoa; phylum Arthropoda; class Insecta; order Lepidoptera; family Tortricidae; genus Choristoneura; species Choristoneura fumiferana. Next base: position 9,996,003 of record NC_133484.1, read on the forward strand.
TACATACAATACTATACAAAGACTCTTTATTGTACCCAGACATAGTAAGTGATACAGAAAACAGATACAAGAGAAAAAAATTACAAGGTGAGCAATAGGCGGCCTTATCGCTAAGAGCGATCTCTTCCAGCAACCTTTTTTACAGAAAGAAGGAAGGACTAGTTTACAACAGGTAATATTATTTGGCGTAAACAGGAAATTTTTGTAGGTAAACAATGTTGAGAACGATAAAGTGCCTAACTTTATTATTATCATAGCTCGGACAGTTCATCGCAAAAACACATAGGGAAATAGAACAAGATTCAATAGAGTCATAATACTACCCAAAATTATGATTTTCTAAGCGGACGTTATCGTAATTTAACATGCTAAGTAAACTATAAAAGGCACACGCTTTTTTAGTTGCCTGTCTGTCATAGTTTTGTCAAATTGGCATTCCTGAAACAGTTTAGTGACAATTGAAATTGGTAAAATTATTTACATACTGTTTCCCGTGACTCCGTCCGCGTAGAAGTTGTTTATCGCTATCCCGCGGGAACTATAACATTTTCCGGGATTAAAACTATTCTATATCCTTCCCGGGACTCAAACTATCTGTATACCGAATTTCATCTAAATCAGTTCAGCGGTTTAGACGTGAAACGGTTAATAATTTTAATGGAAATACATTAACATTTTACAAACATGTTAATGTAATTTTGGGCTACCGTTGTTATAAATTTAATTTAAAAATATGATTCAATAATACTGCACATAATAATTGCGATGACTTGTCCGAGATAAGATTATTATATAAAACATTTTTTTTTCTAAAAATGTTTTACCAGCAACATTATGAGTGTTACGAGTATAATGTTATAACTAAGTAATAAATTATTTTTTTGTGATATTGCGTAAATAAAATACTTATACTCGTATATATAGATATTATACTTATATACATATATACTTTTGTTTATAGATAATAATATAATAAATGTGTTTAACAGTTTATAAAATTCTGTATACACTATTACGTTGGAATACAATTTTATCATACCAACGTATTTTTTGCTTTTGTAATTCGAAAACATTCTGTCTGTCTGTTATCTCTTCTACTTGAACCACTAAAACGCTTTAGAGACGAAATTATTATGGAGATAGAAAGGACATGGATAGTTTTATAACGGCGGAAATTGCAAAGTTTCCGCGTGAGAGCGATAAACATATTCTCCGAAGACGGACTCGTGGGTAACGCTAGTTATTCATAAAATGACTGTTTTCAATGATACACATGTTTAGTGAGATACCTAGTAGATACCTACATATTCTGCCTCTTTTGATATGTATAAACATAAGTTCGGGTATATGTATATTAACATGAGAAACAATAGATGTACTACAAGGTTCAATATAGAAAAAGGTAATTGGAAACCACTGTAATCTTCGAATTTGACTTGCCTTTCCAGTACCTACACATGAAGGGCGCTGAACTTTCATTACTTGAATATTTTGCCATCACTATCTTTAATGTATCTAATTATGTACTTATAATAATAATATTTATCTACTTCGTTTACCTGTGCTTTTTCTGTTAATATCCATGGAATAAACCATTTGAAACTACATTTATATTATTTTTTGTTGCAGTGTCGTGCTCACTTTATTTTTTTTTAAATCTACTAATTTTCTAGTAAGAACTTACAATTTAATTTTCACTGTCAACTTAAAAAGCAACACTGCGCTTGTGCTTGCAGCAATTGACATATTATTATTATTATTATTTTCATTTTAAATTACATAATGTGATTTAATGATTAAATATATAATAAAAAAAAATTAATTGATGATTGGGATTCATATAAATTTTAACAATTGGGACCGTTAGTGCTTTAAGTTTGAATCGAGGACTAAAGTCTCTGCATTGATTATGAGGCTACAAAAACTCTTCAGTTCTAGCATTTCTGTAAGAGCTAAAAGCTTTTTAAAGATTCGTACTCGAAGATTTCGGCCGAGACTTTAAACGAATTCTCCTCGTAAAAAAAGAACTTTCTTGTTACTTTCACCTTCGGAGCATCTCGAAAATAAGGTAAGTAATAACAAAAATAATGTAGAAATTTGCAACCTTTGCTGTCACCTTTTAGGGTTCCGTGATCCTGATATATGACAAGAAACTCTTATAGTTTCGCCATATTCAAATTGTCTGTTTTTCTGTTCGTCTTCCACATCTCCCCTACGCGTAAAATGGAGATAAATTTATATATATTGTCTTGTTGATCGCATGGTGTGATGAGGTATCAATGGAAAAGTATTTCAAAAACATCGTAGGATAGCTAGCTTATAATTTGGAACGAACTTATAGAAATTCTAGGATCCGTTTACGAAATTTTAAGTTTTAAATTGGTATTTTTTGTAAGAGTCGACTGACTTACTAGCTCAACTGTTGCCTTGAAAAGTCGGAAATAGTACATTGTGTCTTAAGGGTGATAAATAAGGAATTACGAACTAGAGTCTATTGCAAGCCCGAAGTCCAAGACTGAGGGCTTTAATGAGTCGATGTTCGTAATTCTAGTACTACCACCCGTGCGACATACAATATTTTTCATCACATTTGCGAGTAAAATTGTATATTCGTAAAAAAAAAACTAATACTGAGGACCTGGCAATAAAGACCTCAGTAATAAATAGATACGAATCCACGAAATGACATTCCTGCCGAGGCCTGTATACTGCTTTTCTCCAAATATGCGGGGAACGAAAACATTATATTTATTCGACACAATATGTTTATATAACCATCTACCTACAATTTAGCCCCTAATAGTAATAAATAAACCTTACTAATAAAAGATGCTGCGCTACGAGTTAGGAGTTTGTGTATTAGGATATTTTCATCACTACTTGCAGAACTCATTTTATTTTCGTAAAAATAACACGGCAGAAAATCTTTGAAAAAATTAAATTCACATTCCCGCCTCAATATTGATATTAAAGATTTGGTTCAGAATCGTATATTTGGTTCCACATAAAATGTAGTAATCAAAATAAATTAAAAGAAAACTTATAGGATTGGTAAATATAAATTTTATACATTATATCAAATATAT
>NC_133484.1:10000545-10001681 GCF_025370935.1 Choristoneura fumiferana
GATCACTACAAACTCGTTGGCTTTACGGCCTCGCAATTTAATGCAACTTCCAAGATCTTTCTTGCAACTCGGCGTACGAGTCGAACTCGTGCAAATTTAGCATCATCATCATATCATCAGCCTATATACGTCTGCTGGGCACAGGTCTCAGAACAGAGGGCTTGGGCATAGTCGCAGCAAATTTAGTTAACTCACACATATCATAGAAACAAATGCATAATTTAAAAATGTGAAGAGTCTAACCCCCTTATTCATAAAACTTAACAAGCCTATGTTAACTAACAAGTTCTTTGTCCCTTTCTAACAAATACAAATGTCGAAGTGACAGATAAGGATAAACGAATTTGAGCGGCATTTTAACCAAAATAGGTTTGATTGTCGTTTATGAATAAGGGGGTGAAAGTGCAATCGAGGAAACTGAATCACCTTTTCATAAACAATTTCTAAACTATAAGTAATCGTTTGTAGAATAAATCCTTAATTATGTGACATATTAATTGCTTAAGTAAAGCTTTAGTAGATAATAAAAATACAGCAAAGGTCCAACGCAATTATTTCGCAATAACGATTAGCTGCAAGTGCTGGTTTGAAAATGAAGAACGTACCTGCGCCTAAATACCTAACCTGAGAATGAAAGCGGTAACGATTAAATCATACAAATCGTAAGTAAACTTTTGAAATTTAGATTATAAAAACACTATAACTTAATATTTCTAACTAAACAAGTTTTAGTCCGGTAAGTCTTGATTTACTCGTATCTGCTGGATAAACGTCTTGTTACTTACTCGTACCTACTAACTATGTAACAGTAACATTACTGCATTGACATCCAAGCCAACGAAATTTGATGACTAAAATTATCCTACTTAAGCCAATATAAAGCAACAAACACACACAACCAAAGACAATTAGCTTGTAAAAATGAAATCAAGTCAATAATTTACCAATTACAGCAAATGGGTTAGTAAAAAAAATGACTACTAAAACAGGAAATCAGTACAAATAGGTATTTATTATGATCTAATGCTGTAGCTGAAGCACTGAGTAATGCAAATTTAATTCAATTAATTTATGAATACCAAACGAGGAAACTTCATGACTGTTACATTGGAATTTAGATACTGAACTTTTTTTAC
>NC_133484.1:10003122-10014031 GCF_025370935.1 Choristoneura fumiferana
GTATACTGAGCTGTAGAAAATCTGGCGCTCAAATGTATGCAGTATCGGTAATTTTCAATGTAGAAAGGGCTAAATAAATAAGGCAATAGGCCTATACAGACGTGCATATTATTCTCTTTTGTCTTTTATTTATATTTTGTGTAGTTAAGTTATATTTTTATGTTGTAAATCTAGTTTTGTGTATTGTAAAAATTGTTTTAGTTGTCGAGTTCACTGCTGTTGTGTTCTTTTAACACTTAAATGGTTCCAACGGAAGACCAGCGTCGGCCGCAAGGTTGACATCATGCTGAGTTGGGACCATTTCGTGACAAAATTTATTTCCTTTTTTCTTTTTCTTTTATTTGTAAAAATGTCACGAATAAATGTTTTTCTTTCTTTCTTTCTTTCTTTTTTAAATTTTGTGCTGCTAAGTTTATCTGGGTCTAATTATTGACTCTATTTCAAGCTTTTGACATTCAAACATACAAATACACTTCAACTTTTACCTGTACAGTCAAGGGCAAAGATATCGACATGGTCAAACTTGCAAAAATATGTCTACACGGCCTACATATTTTTGCAACTTTGGCCGTGTCGATATCTTTGCCCTTGACTGTACAGGAAAACGAAAAACGATTTCCATTCGCGGCGACACGTGACAGAAAATGCTCTAAATTATGAAAGCACGCCGAAATCAGATGAGTATAAAGCGATTCCTGTTTACATAAGGCATAATCGGGCTCTCCGAGGAAATCAGCGTTTCGTGGAATTCCTCAGTCGGGAGTGCTTGGGGACGCTCGGCAGCGCTCGGCGCGCTAATGATGGGATTCTTCGAGGAGCCGGTTGACCGACACTGGTTACATATGAACTGCGGAATAGATGCGACTCACGTTTGACAATTGCTGTATACAACTACTAGTCAGCTGCCGATGGCGTCCGGTCGGCCACAGATCTACTGATTCTGTTCTGCTCTCCCTAGATTAGCAGAGAAAATAATTGAAATTGGAAGGCTAGACTGCAGCACAAAAGCTAGACCTGTACCTATTGACTAGAACACACCCGATCAGCAAGCATTTTACAGCATCGCCGATCAGAACATTTTGGTCAGTCGGCTTGTGTGGTACGATGAACCTGTTTTCTGCTTCAGTTGTTCTGCTCTTGTGTATTGCTATCAATTTACAGAATAACAAATATTGGTACCTGATTACCGATTAAATATCACTGTGTATTCAATTTAGTCTTCAACAAATAATTAATAACTCCTAAAACAAATATTTACTTGACTAACTAATATTATAAAAAAACAATGAACTATTACAAAATTAAAACTAAATATAAACTAAACTAAAATTGCAAAGAAAAATGTCGTCAAGATTTTCTGCCTCAGGCAATGACCCCAAGAAACTGGCCGCATTACATCTCTGAACTGATCTTTGCGAGAGGTAATTGCCAGATATGGGGTCGCCTGAGGCCAAAACCAGACAAGATGACAGATCTCTAACAAAAAATTTGGTGTATATTTAGTTTTAACATAACTTTTCTTACTTTTCATCTTTTCTCATTACAAGAAATATTTATTTGTGTCACAAGGGAGCAAAATGGTGTATTTACGGCGAGGGCGTACATTGAATCCAGAATGTAGCGAAGGATTCTGCAATAGAATCCTGAACGTAGCGAGAGATTCTAAAGTCGAATCCTGAGCGTAATGAGGGATTCAAGTGTTAATTGTAATATACATGATGTGGATGTACTTTCTAAATAAATAAAATAAAATAAATAAAACGCCCAAGATAAAAATAATTTTGCTCCCGAGTGGCTCATACAACTTTTCACACCGAGCATTAAGAAACTTGAAAAAAAAACCTAAATATTATTAAAGAACAACCAGCATAGAAAATGGCGTGGCTTTACAAATTATCAACTTCAAAAAATTACATTTGCAATAAAACACTTAGAAAAGCCTTGAACAGAAAAGTTGCACTTTGCTCCCTCTCGTCAGGGAGGAAAAGTTACTTTTCTGAAAGAGAGGTGTGAAAGAAAAATATCAAATGAAACATACCTACTCCAACACCTCCATTTACCGCTACAACAATGTTACTAGCATATCTCCTCATGTCTCGGAGTGTCCATTGAATTAGCGCCGAGCACAGCCAGAGCCCGGGATCAGGCCGATTAGACCCGGACAGTCGGTGTCGGCCACTGCCCGGGTAAGCCGGCCGACAGCCTGATTAATAGACAAGCTTTTGTGCAAACTGACAAGCAGAGATGCTAATTAACTAATGCGACACTTCTCGAGAAGGCATGACATTCATTTATTACGAGACGTTCTCTTGGCTTGTGAATACTCGCGGCATTGCTCATAATCATCATCATCGTCATCAAATCAGCCGTAAGACGTCCACTGTTAGAATAGACCTCCCTTGTAGACCTCCAATTGCTTCGGTTGGAAACGGCCTGCATCCACCCTGAAACCATGGCTTTATCCAGGTCATCCGGTCATCTCGTTGGTGGGCGTCCAACGCTGCGCTTGCCAGTCCGCAATCTCCATTCCAGAAGTTTTCGGCCCCATAGATCATCTGTTCTCCGTGCTGTATAGCAGTGCCCATTGCCACTTCAATGAGCTAATTCGTTAATAATGGTTCGTTCGTTTGTAATGGGTTCTAATCAATATTTATTTTATGTAGATAAATTCATGCAACTCGAGCGTTAAGCTTTTGTATTTGTCATACAATTATCTGCCTCGACCGGGCAACTATGTCAACCACACAAACACCATGTCAAGGCAATACTTATAATCAAGAGAGCGTAAAACAGTGTTTGCTAAGGTACTACTAGACCGCATGATAGTTTATAACTAGATGGAATTACAACCTGAAACACACCTCAGATACTCGTATCTGCAATGTTATATAACAGGAACTTAACAAAAACCTGTTAACTTTCTCATTACTTATTTATTGATAGTTTTTTATATATTTATGGAACTAGTGTAGATTTGGAAAAAGTGTTCCCGCAACCGCCACAGTGTCTATTTTTAAAGGCTTTTATTTTATTTACATTGTTCGTTTGTGATTAGGTAAGTTGTTTTCAAATGTTGCAAGTTGAATTTCACCCTCTGATAGAAATTAGATGGACCTGAATGGCACAAAAAGCACAATACTTTTTGTAACATGAACTAAATTATCTTGTCTTCGTAATTCTGTCTGTATATTTTAATGAAATCTGTCGTTCGAAGTAAGGTCACCCACTAGAAAACTGCCACGGCACTGACTTGCAATATCTGTTGTTTTAACGGGTATTTAAATAACTTATTTCGATCTATTACCGACTTTGCACAGACATGTTCCAGCTAAACCAAACTCTTAATGCAACAAAACACAAATAACAGCTAAAATATTGTTACGTTCGTGGGGTGGGTTCGTGATTGAAAAGCACTTTTAACACCGATGAATAAGAGTAGGATTTATTTTCACACTGTTACTTAACTTTACAAAACACTTAAAACAGTTCACAGTAATTTCGCACTCAAAAACTCACTTACAAGTCGCTTTGATTCTCTTCGATGTTTATCGCTCGGTATCGCATTCGAAACCTCTCCTCCGCCGCAACCTCACCGGCTTATATACCCCGGTGAATCGGTCCACAAAGTTCGAGAACAGTCCAGCTAGGACGTCATACCTACATCTCGAATGTTCCGGAAACGAGTAGAGTGTCTGTCTCTTTCATGTGCTATCTCTCTCACACAGTTACTAGAATATTCCGGAAACAGGATCATCAGTCTGTTTCTCTCACACATATAGGCTATCCTTGTCACACACCTTCTCGAATGTTCTCAGTATAGCTGTCTCTTTCTAATCGTGCTATCTCTTTCACTCCTATTGAAAATTTCGCCATATACTGAAATGTACTTCAAAGGCCCATAAGGGTCCTGAAAACGCCTGAAAACGGGTTTTCAGGTTATGGCGTCATCGGATAGTGGGTGGCCTGAAACGGACTGAAAACATGTTTCAGGCGCCTGAAAACAACGGTAACTTGGGTGAAATTTTGATAAACTAATATGTGATAGAGCATCCTCTGAAACGGCCTGAAACCGTATTCCAGCCTACTGAAAACGTCTCCAATGGGCGAAAAACACGATCAAAGTTTAGCACCTAACCCACCGTCGTAACACTGCCCCCTCCTAAGACATGCTCGTCCCGAGCATCATTAGATCCATGGTACTTGGCCAACCGATCAACGTGAACAATCTTACAGGGGCTACGCGCGTTACGCTGTATCCGGTATGTGACATCGTTGATCCTAGTGACTACTTTGTACGGTACTGCCCAAATCGGTGATAATTTCGGAGACTTCCCTTTACGTCTTACTGGGTTACAAAGCCAGACGAGTGAGCCTTCTTTAAACTTCACGTGATCCATCTTCCTGTCGCATTGAGTTTTTGTTTTAGATTTCTTCCAACTCAGAATGGGCTTGACATCGCCACGGTGTCGTTGTACCTCTTTATCTGCTTCCCCGCACCATTTCCGACCAATGGTGTCTGTTCTAAGCAGCCTCACACAACCGTGTTCCCCTCTCTCGTCCTCCATGCAACACTTGCAATGAACACTACATGGCCTTCTGGATAAAACATCTGCGTTTTCCTGCCGCTGTCTTGCCGGGGCGCTCGTTACTACATCAGTTGCTCTCGATTCGTTTCGCCAACTTTCCATATTGCTCCGAGCATCTCTCTTAGGGCACGAAAATCTCATATGACCTCTCTCTCCACATGCATAACACGTAGGCCCGCTTCGAAGTTTCACTTTATCCGTCGCCGTTGGAATGCGGTAAGAACTAGCATCGCTGCGTACAGCCTCTACTTCCAATGCGTGCGCTAGAGCATCCTTTAAGGTCCTGTGATGACCCAGTCGTACAGCAGCCCTAACTTTAAAGTCCCGAATCCCATCTATGAAATGATTGCACTAGCATAATCTCTACTACAGATGGTAATGACAAGTAAGCCTTTCTGACCAGCCTCTCAATTTCCAGGCTCCATTGCTGCAGGCTCTCGCCATCTAGCTGCACCCTGTCTTTCAACTGAGCTCTATAAACAGGTTCCAGATGGGAGTCACCATATCGCGACTCTAGGAAATCCATAAGTCGCTCCAAAGTCACCTCAGTTCCCGCCATCGCCATGATGTCTAATACAATCAAGGCTTTACCACACAGTCCCAACACGAGGGCAGCTAGAGCTTGTTTGTCAGTCCAGCCGTTCGTTTCAGCAACCATCTCGAATTGGAGCTTGTATGCGGCCCATGAAGAGGTCCCATCAAATGGTGGTAACTTTAACTTTTCCCCTCCTGTGGCTAGTGTGCCCGAAAAACTGGTAGTGCCGTTGGCCACTTTATTCTCCAACTTCTGGAGGCGATTCTCGAGGCCTTCTACCTTTTCGTTAAGCCCGTTGAGACGCGTTTCGTAATTTTTGACTTTAATGTCAACTGCCACAATTTTATCCTGGACCTCAGCCATCTCCTTTTTCCATTCTGCGGTTGCGTCGTGTACCTCACGGAGGAGTTGGAACTGGTTCTTTTGTTCCTCCTGTAGAATCCTAGCTTGTTCCTCCTGCTTTCTAGCATGTTCCTCCTGCCTTCTAGCTTGTTCTTTCAGGAGGACCAGAATCGCGTTGACGTCTATTTCCGGCTTTGGGATACTGCCGCCGCTGTATCTGACGCTGCGGCGGTGTCTGTAGGGTCCCCAGCTGCGGCGCGGCTTCGGGTCTGCATCCTCTCCTTCTCTTCTTCTCGCGGAGTAAGCGGCATTTTCAATCCCACTTCTGACACCAAATGTTACGTTCGTGGGGTGGGTTCGTGATTGAAAAGCACTTTTAACACCGATGAATAAGAGTAGGATTTATTTTCACACTGTTACTTAACTTTACAAAACACTTAAAAACAGTTCACAGTAATTTCGCACTCAAAAACTCACTTACAAGTCGCTTTGATTCTCTTCGATGTTTATCGCTCGGTATCGCATTCGAAACCTGTCCTCCGCCGCAACCTCACCCGGCTTATATCGTCCCTTACAACCAGAATCGCTTATCTGCATGAAATGTAGTTTCGAGAAAAACGCATTAAAGGTTTGCATGCTCTAAAAACCTATAAAAGCTAGTTTATACTAGAAACGTCTCTGTGTTTCTATTTAGATAATTTATCCCTTAATAGGATAGGGCTATGTTATTTACTCTATACTCGCGCCGAGTAGGTTAAAATAAGGCTTTTCTTCAAAAGGTACTGCAGATAAGCGATTTTGCCTGTAGACACGTTTTTTTTTTATCTTCTAAACTAGCAAGTTTACGCAGATATATTGGATAAACTATCATTTTAAGTCCATAATTGAAGCATTTTTCGCCGAATACAGTGTTAAAATGCTTACATGTTTTATACAATTTAAGTTTTTAGTTAAGTCTCAGCGCAAATAAGAGGTATTGGCTGTAAACAAATCGGAATTTACCTCTTAAGCGCGCTTAAAAGTGCAAAATATTTCTAAGATGTTTTGACTCTAGGCTTTTTTTCTGTTTTTCTATCTTATAGCAATGTAGCATTATTCTGTTTTGTTTATCATTCAAAGACATATAACTTGTATTTTTCGAAAGAGTTCCATCAATCTATTTCAACAAATAGGTACCAAATAGCCCAAAAATATAAATAAATGAAACTAGCGAGCTAAAGTCTTAAATATAGTAGTACTAGCTTAAGCCCGCGACTTCGTCTGCGCGGATCTAGGTTATCGCGCGGTGGCGCCTCTACCGGAATAAAAGGTAATAAAAGGTATCCTATGTTGATCCTTGGGGTTTAAAATACCTATATACCAAATTTCATCAAAATCGGCTCAGTGGTTTCGACGTGAAAGCGTAACAGACAGACAGACAGACAGAGTTACTTTCGCATTTAATAATATTAGTAGGGATATTTCTAGTATATGTGAGATATATTACGTTATTTCCTTTAATATCATATGTGCTGCTTAATACATTTAATTGTGGAACTTTGATTACATGCATACAACAAAAACATATTTTATTCAAACATTTTAATAAAAAGGCACTTAGCGTCTCAAGGCTCAAAGTAACCACTGAAACAGTCATGAAAAAAGAACCGTAATGGTAATAACCATCAGTCTTCTTCTTCATCAAAACGATAACGAGCATGGATATTCAGGTTTTGATGAACTAAATAGAAAAACATAGGTATAACCAGATCCAGCAGACCGTCGAACTGAACCGCGAGTGTCATTTAGATACCTACTATTTACTACTTCGTATCGTAGGTACGTCGTATCATTGAATAGCTTATCACGGCATAAAACATTTACGTTGTCACACATTTTCATTGTTCTTGGCTTAATATTTGTATAGGTAATATTTTTATCATTACGACATGTCGTCTGACTTTTTGAGTTTTGATACCAGGCCTGTAACTTTGCAAAACCAACCGTCGAACAAGACAAGGCAACAGAAAATCGAATCCAAACTCTGTTGAACCTCTTTCAGTAGAGGAATTTAAACTACCTGCATTAAAAAGCTATAGGTACACTAATCCACTGCCAATAAGCGCAGCTAAAAAATAAAGATTTAATGACTTTTTACAAAAAAAATGTTATACCGGAGATTCACCATGGCTGGTTGCACTGGCCTGTGATGAAGACGTTATTGAGCGTGTGCCGGACGTAGTCACAGCTGAGACAAGCAGTGATGAAAAATAACCTTAATGGTAATAATCATCAGTCTTCTTCTTCATCACTGCTTGTCTTAGCTGTGGCTACTCAAACCAGCCATGGATAATTAATATTACCTAAGCCAAGAACAATGAAAATGTGTGACTACGTAAATGTTTTATGCCGTGATAAGCTTTTCATTGATACGACGTACCTACGATACGAAGTAGTAAATAAGTAGGTTATCTAAATGACAATCACGGTTCATTTTGACGGTCTGTTGGATCTTGTTATATGTTTTTCTATAGCCGCGTATCCATTAGAGCAGCCTCAGGCCGAGCACCGCGAGCCGAGCCATATTATTTTGTCAGTTTTTTGACCGTGCGTGTGAGGGAGCCTCAGTCTGAGCCGTGCCTTTGGCAGCGTCTCCACTTGCGCGGCCTCGGAGCGAGGCAGCCGCGCGGCCCGAGGCTGCCTCTAGTGGATACGCGGCTTATTTAGTTCATCGAAACCTGAATATCCATGCTCCTTATCGTCACCTGAAAGAAAAACACTGTTAAATTAGGGCAAGTGAATCGCTGTTATACATAGATCTGTTCACTCACGAAGGCGCGCCCCTCCACAGCTAATTATTAATGTACACGAGAAAACCTCTTAAGTACTTACACATGTCTTAGTCTTAGTGTGCGTGACTGACGGTACGCTTGCGACTGAAGCCACGAGGACAAGTTCGAGCTACGCACACATAGACTTGTCGTACGGATACGTTTAGGTACAATTACAATTATAGAATGTGGAGGGGCAGACTTTCGTTAGTGAACAGATCTATAATTACCTAAATAAGTTTTAAAATTACTTATTATGAATCGTGCTTTCAAGCGTGTACGAACCGACTAAGCTAGCCTACACAAAGTGCACACTACTTTACAATACAGCGCGAAACGTCTAAGCGATACTTAAGCGATTTTGGCTGTAGCGCTTCTTATGGTCGAAGCAAACATTGTTACAAGCAATATCGCCTATATTATATTTCGTTTGTTTTCGCTGTTGCAATAATTGAAATATAAAGTAATGCTCAACAGGCGAAACCTACTAATTATTTTAGCACTTTTAGGCAGTACTCAAATTGCATTTTTATTGAAATCTTAACATTCCAAAATCGCTTGTTTGACATTAAAATATTTTTGCTGTTGTAAAATAAAAAAAAATGCTGTTTAACCAACGCGTAGTTGTTTTTGGCTGTTGATTTTCTTAAAAATCGGCTTTAAGTGAGCTTAAGAAAAACGTAACTCGGTATTGGAGTATCGTACAGTAAAACGGGTTTCAACAGCATGTAGATCTTGGAAAGTACATTCTAACGATATACTTAACTCAGTTTTGCCCAAAAGTGACTTTAAGCGATTCTGGTCGTAAGGGGACGATATACCCCCGGTGAATCGGTCCACAAAGTTCGAGAACAGTCCAGCTAGGACGTCATACCTACATCTCGAATGTTCCGGAAACGAGTAGAGTGTCTGTCTCTTTCATGTGCTATCTCCTCACACAGTTACTAGAATATTCCGGAAACAGGATCATCAGTCTGTTTCTCTCACACATATAGGCTATCCTTGTCACACACCTTCTCGAATGTTCTCAGTATAGCTGTCTCTTTCTAATCGTGCTATCTCTTTCACTCCTATTGAAAATTTCGCCATATACTGAAATGTACTTCAAAGGCCCATAAGGGGTCCTGAAAAACGCCTGAAAACGGGTTTTCAGGTTATGGCGTCATCGGATAGTGGGTGGCCTGAAAACGGACTGAAAACATGTTTCAGGCGCCTGAAAACAACGGTAACTTGGGTGAAATTTTGATAAACTAATATGTGATAGAGCATCCTCTGAAACGGCCTGAAACCGTATTCCAGCCTACTGAAACGTCTCCAATGGGCGAAAAACAACGATCAAAGTTAGCACCTAACCCCGTCGTAACACTATTTTAGAATTTCATATGAGTTTACTGTTAGTGCGTTTGTATTTGCCGGCCCTAAAACAATGCCTCCGTCGGCAGAGAGGGTTCCAGAGCAAATAAAGAAAATATACTGTTTATTCACGAAATGGAGCAGCATTCGCGTCTACAAATACAGTTCTCACTATGTTATAGCTTAGAGTTTTATGAAACCCTTGCGGTTTTAAAGAAATTTGCAATAACACATTATTCTTTTTGAATCTTCATCAATTTGTATAAAGTTTGACTAAGATAAAGACTCTGGGAAGGATATAGCCCAGTTTTTATTTCAGAAAATTGCATAGTTCCTGCTGGATTATGAATGTATATTTCGCAGTCGGAGTATCGAGCAAAAGCTTATTTTGTAAGCTAAATTATTGGTTGATTCAAGTATTATTTTGCGAAGTGTGGCATACTTGTTCCTATCGCTATCCGCTCCCACAGTGCAGTAGTAAGAAAAACGTAGTTCATTAGCAAGTTAAATTGTTACTAAAAGACATCTTAACTTGGTGTGACAAAGCACTACAACTACGAAAATTGTTCATCATTAACTGTCTTTAATTGTATTCTATTAATTCTTCGATTACTCGTATAAAATAGAGTGCTTTCACAGCTTAAAAATCCATTAATCAAAAGATATGTGACATTTTTATTGCTCCACGTCAGTTGAACTGGTCGCAGTTACGTCTCATTGTTTACACAAGATAATACTTGCTATATGTAACTTAGAGAGGCGTGTTGTCTGCGTACAAGTTATATTCGCGATATAGTAGTTGGCACAAACATGGAATAACTTTCTGTGTCGCAGATAGCAAGTTCGTAGCGACTCGTAGCTTCCGCGTAGCGCTGCTACGGCGTAGCTCGTAGCAATCTTTAGTCCACTTCAAAGCCAAAGTGAGATCAGAAATTATGAAATTATATTACGAGTATGAGCATTTCTACGAAAATTCATACAGTGAATTTATACGATTATTTTAGGTGCAGATCTCACTGCCTACCTGCATTTACTGAAACCTGCGTTTGAAAGTTTGGAGCTTTGTTTGCCCACTAGCGTGTAATTAGCTTTAGCATAGTTTATTTATTTATTCATTTATTTATACGTGGCTGTTTATCTTACTGCCTATATTTATTATAGACGTGTATTAATTATGTACGATATATGTAGGTGTAGCTGTATTTTTGTTGCGTTTAAATATTCTGATCCACTGTTGATGCACCACCTGCTGTAAACTAGTCCTTCCTTCTTTCAGTTAAAAG
>NC_133484.1:10016885-10036852 GCF_025370935.1 Choristoneura fumiferana
CTTAATTTGGCACCGAGAAGATACTGGACATTCTAAAAAATAAATCTACACGTAATATTAAAACATGGAGTTTTTTTTTAAGTAGCATAATTAATTAAATGCTAATATTATTTACCAAAAATGTATCAGCCGGTGGGAAGCTAAGTGTTCGTCAGTGGCCGCCAAGATGCAGAGAAGGGAGGTCGCGTCTAGCGGCTCCCGACAAATGGTTTTTTTTTTCTTGTTTTGTATGAAATTGTTATGAGTTATTGCCATTGTGATATTAAGTAATATTAAAAAACATATTCTATGTTGACATTAAGAACACGTTCTGTTTGTGTGTTTAACGTTTGCAAAGTATAACGTCCATTATACTTCCCGTTGCCAACTAGCAACGTTTTAACTTGCTTTTGCTACGTCCAGCATTCTTCCCGTTGCCAACTGCACAACGTTTTAAACTTGCTTTTGCTATGTCCAGCATACTTCCCATGCCAATGATGTAGTTTTTTAAACTTCTGTCATGTCCAGTATAATACACTTTGCCAAATATGAGTGTGAAATAAAAACTACTTTTATAAGTTTACCGGTATATGTGTGTATGTGTGTGTCTGTGTGTAGGTCTTGTCTGTCTGTCTATGGCAACGTAGCTCTTAAACGAGTGAACCGATGTGAACTGATTGAATGTGTTTTTTTTAATTTGAAAACAAGTTTTCTAGCGGTCATTCTTAGCAAGATTTCAAAATCGGTTGCCATTTTTGAAATTTTTGGCTTTGAAATGACCGAAAAAGCTACCTGTAAGTTTTGTGGTTATAGAATGGGTAATTAATTATTAAATCGTAGGTCTCAGGTCATCCGTTGAGAAGAAATTATCGATTGATCCAGAGTCAATGCTATCCGATACTAGTTGATCAAAGTGTACAGTTGAGAAGATATAGCACTTCTCCAGACGCTTTACTATTAATTACTCATGGAAAGACTCAATTTACTTGGAGAAGATTCCGAAAAGATTTAGATACAAACCAAAGTAATAACTGTGAAGTAAATCTTCTATCACCAATACGAGAGGTTATACCACTTATGGGGAAATAAATTACGAGAATATACCAGTCTGTCGTCTATTCCATTATTGGCATCTCCTGCTAAACCTTCCGCAATCACATGTGTTAATAAAAAAAAATACCTCGTTGAATTTCTTGCCGGATTCTTCTCACAGAGGTTTTCCGAACCGGTGGTAGGTTTTTTTTTGACATTCATAAGTGCTTGTTCTAGCCTAAATTGAATAAAGATATTTTGACATTGACTTTGACTTTGAACACCTGCCATTCGAGAACTTTTTGACCCCATCGCCATCAGTCCTGCGAGCAATGTGGCCCCGCCCATTGCCACTTCAGTTTCGTAATTCTTCGGGCTATGTCGGTAACCTTAGTTCTACTGCGATATCATCATTTCTGATTCTATCCCGCAGAGAAACCCGAGCATAGCATAGCCCTTTGAATGAATTTGAGCTTCTCATGAGCCCATCGTTAGCGCCCACGTCTCAGATCCGTATGTCATCACTGGCAACACACACTGGTCAAAGACTTTTGACTTCAAACACTGCGGTAATTTGGATGAAAAGACACTGCGAAGCCTCCCGAACGCTGCTTAGCGAGTCGGATTCGACGAGTGATCTCTTTCTCGAAGTTGGACCTACCTAACTGGACCGTTTGTCCTAGGTATACATACTCGTCAACAATTTCGAGCGCAGAGCCTCCGACTATTACGGGAGTTGGCACAACATGGACATTAGACATGACTTTTGTCTTGCCCATGTTCATTCTCAGGCCAACTCGGTCAGAACTTGCTGAGGTCAGCGAGCATAGCACTGAGGTCCTCCATGGTCTCAGCCAATGACTACAATATCGTCGGGCGAATCGAAGGTGAGTGAAGTACTCGCCATTAATGTTGATGCCTCGTCCTTTCCAGTCCAAACCTTAAAAGCATCCTCCAATGCAGCGGTGAACAGTTTCGGAGAGATCACATCTCCTTGTCTGACTCCCGCTGCAGAGGAATAGGCTTCGTGCTCGGTCCTGTAGTCGGACGGACATAGTGGCGTTTTCGTACAGACACTTCAACACTTCGATATACGGGTAGTCACTTGCACCGCTGGCGGGCCTGCAGCACAGCCAAGTCTCGATCGAATCGAAGGCTTTCTCGTAGTCCACAAATGCAGGCAAAGGGGGAGGTTATACTCTTCGGTCTTCTGTATAACCTACCGCAACGCATGTATGTGGTCTACGGTACTATAGCCTTTTCGGAAGCCGGCTTGTTCTTGAAAGTAATGTAGTCTTTGTTATTAATTACAAGAGCGGTATGATAAGTTACTTAGACTTTTTTTTGGCAATGAAGGCGTCTTTTTTTTTTCAATTATTTCCATTGAGAGTATGATTATTTTCAAAGTAGAAGTATACTAAATTTATTATCATTCCGCTATTGTAAATAAAAGATTTGTCTATTGTGCTCATTTTAAAAGACTGACTTTTGACTTGGTTCAAAAAGTATAAAAATGATCTCATGATAGTGATACTTGTTTGTCAGTCTTGATTGTCAGAAAATTGTTAATATTTTAAATTTTTTGTATTTTTTTCTCGACAGAAAATTTTAAAATAAGCTGAATGTAACAATTGTAAGTCTGTTGATTGTTTAGTGATTTCCTAATAAATATTTTTACATTTTGTATACTTTGTTTTGATTAAAAACAAATAATCGGGAAACTACATATCTTTGGCAATGGCCAGTATACTAGACATTGAAACAATTGTCTGTCCTCTGCCAGTTGGCAACGTCCAGCATACTTGACATACGTTTTTCTTGAAAACTATTGACATTTGATTTTTTTTACTATTTTTTACCGTGTATATGACAACATAATTACCCAAAAAACTATAATTCTAACCTTATTTCGATATTTTTATTCCTTGCCAAATTAAGGGTTAAAGTTGATATTTCGCAAACAAATCACTGAATCGAAAAATCGTCTTAGCAAACCCCTAATGGTTTTAAAATACCTTTTAGATAGTTTTATTGTACCATGTTGTCGACATAGTTTACATATATATCTGTGTGCAAAATTACAGCTCTCCTGCATTGATAGTCACTGAGCAAAGCCGCGGATGGACAGACAGACAGACAGACATTGATTTTTGCCATTTTGGCTCCGGAACCCTAAAAATGACCAATTTTGAGGTGCAAGCTTTTTTAAAAAGTAGTTACGATATACAGCGTGTATTCTTGATACTTCCTCAAACTGTAACTAGGCGAAGATTTAAGTGCTGTGAACCGATATCAAAACAAATTGTTGATTTAGAATTAATTATCAGAGCGCAATTAATTTTCGAGCAGCAATGTAATGCGTACAATAAATTGATACGAGAGAGAAGCGTTCTGTGACAGCTGTCACGTCAACAAGTGCGACGTTTTGAATTAAAACAAAGTAGTATCGCGTAGTGATACATTGCGTGCTAATTAATTTTGTAAGGAAAATAATAAGTCTACATTTTTTACTAAAACATATTAAAATGTGATTATTATCACTAACTGCCCTTAAAGTTTGCGGTAGTATCAAAAATACACGCTGCATAAAGTCACCGAACAGTGTGCGTTGCCTGTGGCCTATGGCTCTGAGACGTGGTCCTTAACTGTTGTGTGTGGCCTCTTGGAGAGACTCAGTCACGCAACGAGCTATGGAGAGAGCTATGCTTGGAGTTTGGGGACTGATGATGATGATGTAGCTCACAGAAAAAGTTACATGGATATATGGGGACCGTTAGTTAAGCTAAATCTAGAATTACAATTCGACTACCGAATCTAATAATTCACTGAAAGCGACGGATAAGCAGGCTAGCATAATGTCATATCTTCCGAATGTTTTTGTAAAACACACACTTTCCGTGAATCCCATACGTCTTCTACTTTGACATCCTTCCTGCACATTTCACATAACTTTCTTACAAATAAGGCACAATAAATAAAGTTGTAATGTTATGCGGTAAGAGCGTCAGATAATTTTGCGTGCTCCCCGCTCATTCGCGCCCCAAATAGTCTAGAGTGCGGCTGTGTAACTGCTCACCTCGTTAGGGCTAAATATTTACATAAATGACATATGAATTAAGGGAACATTAGGGGTATTGTGGTAAGCTATATATCCATTACAATATGAGGCTTTGATTCCTAACGAATAATGATCTGGATGCTTATTTATTAAGCTGTTTTGTTCGTACGAATTTTCCTTATATGCTATTGATTTAAGAAAGCCAAACGGTTAGTGACGTACATTATGAAGCTAGAGGTTGTAAATTCAATAGCTGTGAGAGATTAGATGCGTGTGAGAGATCATGCACTGGGAACCGAGTCGTTTTCGAAATTGCTCATTTATATTTTCTTTTCTACTCTCAGTCATAGACCAAATATATTTGGGTCTATGTCTCACTCGATGACATCGACTTTATTTAAAAGTTTTTAGTAAATAGTGATAAAAAAAAAAACATTGTATATATCTGAGCAAATACGTCCAGTCTTTTCTTTTTATTCGCTTGCATATCTATAATTCATAGTTTATAGCTGTCCTATCACAGTAAGCCCCTTTTGTACATTTTTAACACTTAACGTCGTCACTAATTCCCCAGCCATCCCCCAGCCTACGCCGTGGTATGGCCAAGGTCGACAATGAGGATTTATGCTTCCGAAAGGCAACACGCTCGGCTTTCATACAAGTGCCTTAAGCCTTTATTTATAGTGCGGACTACTCTCACAGATTAAAACTAAGTAGAGTCGACACCTTAGATCGATACGAGAGGATAGAAATGTTATTTATTGAAAATCATAAATTAATACAGGGTTTGGCAGCTGCTTGCATCCAGCGCTGCACCGTGAACCCGCAGTTTTAACCAGCTTTAGCGTCTTTTATAATACATACCGTGAACTGGTTCAACTTTGCCCTCTGGCCCCAACATTGCCTGATTCAATTTGGAGTCGATAACTAGCACCCTTCTAGGTTTTTAAACTTTTATCCCCCCGTAATAATAATTCCCGTGTAGATAAAAGTTTAAAACCTATAAGAGTGCTAAGTTATCGACTCTAAATCGAATCAGGCAATGTTGGGGCCAGAAGGCAAAGTTGAAGCAGTTTACGGTATTTCCCAAAAATTATCATACCTAATCATAATTACAAAAATTTAAGAAAAATAACCATATAAACTTAACTATAAACTAACTACCTAACTTAAAAACTTAGTACCGACTAAATTAAATCTAAAGAAGGCCCCCGTGGCATGGTGCCCAAGAGGCTGGCAGCAATTATCATTATTATAATTAATTATCCCTATTACGGATGACGATTGGGTTCAAAATATATCATTCTGTTTAGTCCGACAGTAAGATTATGGAAAAATATGGGACACGTATTTTTGTGGTTTATCAAATTACTATATATGGATGTAATATCGTCTGAAATAAAGTTTTATTTAATTTAATTTATTATTAAAAATCGACAAAGGTATAGATCATAGTCAAAATAACACGCACAGGATTTATCACGCTAACACACACGAGTAATATTTACCTCGACGTTTCGGCAACATTACAGTGGCCCTGTGGTCCTGTACGTGGTATTTTGTATGAGTGAAATCACGAAAGTTTAAGATATTATAAAGGTATAGATCATCAAACTTCCGGAGTGGGGGCTTGTGACGTCACTACTAGGTAAAAATCGTACCATATAGTAACTTCACTCGAAACTTCTAAGCACTGTATGCCGTATCCTCGTCATTTTTTGTTTGTCAAACAAAATAAAAAATAAGTGTACAATATTTTTTAATTATCTAACTGACGGACTAAACAGTTATTTTTAATCGTCTAGCCTATGAATACCTACTAAGTGTTCATGCATAATGGACGAAACAATAAATAAATAAATAAAAAAAACCCGACTGCCTTAAAAATACTAAAAAGTCCACTAGACTTGTTTTCTTCTTTTTAGTATTTTTAAGGCTAATTATTAGCTTTCATTTGATACCCTACTCGATAGGTTTGTATAAAATCATTTTTTTGAAAACTTACAATTTGGCCACAATCCGCCATTTTGATTTTTCAAGAATCTCATGTACCCAGTGTCCCTTGCGTCATTAAGACAAATCCAATGACGTATCATTTATCAAAATCGGTTCAGCCGTTGAGACACGCCGTCAAGAGGACTTAGGAATAGACATACATACGCGTCAAAACACATAACCCTCCTACTTCGCAGTCGGGTAAAAGATTGTGATATCTGTTTATTTATTCTTCTTATTATGTACACTGAGGCTCCCCATAGCCAGCGGCGAGGAAACGGTCTATCAATATCTCACCGCTGTTAGAACGAAAGACGATTACGCTTGCTCATAAAGAGTAGAAATTAAAAAGTGGCAACACTGTAGTGTCCTCCCTTTCAAACCAGGGAGCAAAAAGAGTGAGGACACTACAGTGTTGCCACTTTTTAATTTCTACTCTTTATGGGCAAGCTGTATGTCATATTAATATAGCGCTAGATAAATTATTTTGAGTTTGCGGTACCTCCTTGCTTTTCAGACATTGCGGCAGCAAAATATAAATGCGTTCTTAAGCATATATGTACAAGTATCTCCAGCACTTTGTCACATTACCTATTACTTTAATTTAGTTTCACCCGTGCCGTTGTCTGTCTGTCTGTAATCAAATCTTGCAAGTTAAATTTGACCAACTTCCAGTAGTCAGATTGACTTGAAATTGGGAATACTTGTGTAAATCGCGTGAAAATACAATAATCTAGTAGTGACATCCTGTTACAGCCAGGATCGTCTCCGCAGGACGGAACTCTTCAACGGTTAATAACATCGACTTGTAATTTAGTATGCAAATGTAGTTTGGGTGACAATGCAAGTACAGTCAACAAAAATTATAGTCAGCAAAAAAAGCTTGTATTAAAAATTCAATTTTTATGGGTAGGTTATCTTGTGTTTAGTTTTCGTGACTTTCCATGGGCATTCAGAAAATCCTGAAAGTTCATTTGAACTATTGACGGCCGGAAGCAGAGACTCTGATCACGAAGCTTGAGATCCAGAGTTCAAACCCCGGTCGGGGCAGGTCATGTATGAAAAATACGAATGTTTGTTCTCGAGCCTTGAGTGTTAAATAATATTTATTTTAGTATTATATTTATATATTTAAGTATGTTTACCCTTTGCCAAGCTTAGTACTCATAACACAAGCTAGTAACACTGCTGAGCAAAAGCAAAAGCAAATCTGAGCATGCTTGGAATGGGAGGGATTGACTGAATCCGGAACACGGTGCTGCGTTCTAAAACACGCATTGTCGATGTCGGTGCAGAGACTACCAGGTTGAAGTGGGACAGAGCGGCCATGTTAGCCGAATGCATCCACTGCGGTGGGCTAAAAATGCCACTGAGTGGGTGCCACAAGACGGGTGGCGACGGCGGGGTAGGCCAAGACGGCGGTGGCGGGACGACCTGGACGTTTTTTTCGACGACTGGCCTCAGGCTGCTTTGGATCGAGAGAAATGGAGGACATGGGGCGAGGCCTTGGCCCAGCAGTGGGATATCAATCGGCTAGATAATAATAATATTTATTTATTATTTAACTCAGTGGTTCTTAACCGAAGAACTCGAAGTGGTCCGCGAAGCCATCAACAACGAATTGGCAAAACGACGCGCCAGTCAAGTAGCGGTCGCAACCGTTCATTTATTCACAATTTTAATTTTACCGCATATTACCTTCAAACAGTTGGTGGTTACCTTCAAACAGACAGAAAGTTTGTCAAATGGTCCCTCCTGACTAAAAGGTCTTAACCGCTGATGTAACTGTTATACCCCATAGAGGTTACATATTTGAATATCGAAAGTTAAAATATCGATTGTATCACAATATCGAAAGTTGTTATACCTATGGTCAAAATGTCTAAGATTGAAATGTCGATTGATTAAAATATCGAATGAGTAAAAATATCGATAGCCAATATATCTAAGTTGTAAATGTCAACATATTTGAATGTCGAAAATTAAAATATCGTACATACAAATCTGCTTTATTTATTCGTCCTTTCTCTTAATAGCATTTATTTTACATAATCTAGTCATTTTTAGCACTCGCCGGCCGCTGCCGCGGCGAAGCGGAGCTCCGTCAACCCTGTCACGTGATAGTTCATACATAGGATATTCGATACTCTGTACTTCGATATTTTGAACTTCGATATTTATATCTTTCGATGTCACTTTTGTAGATAAATATATTTTCGATATATTGGACGTAGATTATCTAACCATTCGACAATATAAACTTTCGTTATTTTAGTTTTCGATATTTTGACACAGTCGATATTTTAATTTTCGATATTTTGAACATCGACATTTTACCCGTAGATATTTTAACTTTCGATATTCAAATATGTAACCCCCATAGATCGTGCATGCGGAGTCGCGAGTAAAGGCGAGCTTGCCGTAATTTCCTCCACCTGGCTCTATTAGCGCAATCTCCACACGTTCCCCTACAAAGTCCGACCTTCGACCGGTTATTTATTCGACAAAATGCCTATTCTTTACCAAATTGTGCTTTTGCGTGCGCCCATAGCACCTGAATGTACGTTTATAATACTGTCGCGGACGCCATTATAGAAATACGGGTAAGTCTTTTGATTGTTTTGTTAAAAAACGATTTTTATATATGTACATAATAGTTATCCGCGGCTTTGCACTGGTAAATCATTAGGTGCACTAGCTGAATTGAAATTTAGGGATTTTTAATAATTCCCGTGGGAATTTCTGAAAATTAAATCGTGGTTTTCATTGACGTTACATTAAAAACAATCATGTCAAATTTCATGACTCTAAGCCCAGCGGTTGTTATTTAGAGATTTTATCCCTATCCCGTGGGAATATCGGGATAAAAAGTAGCTTATGTGTTATACCAGATGTCCAGCTATCTACATACCAAATTTCATCCAAATCCGTCCAGCCGTTTCAGCGTGAAGGAGTAACAAACATACTCACTCACAAACTTTCGCATTTATAATATTAGTAGGATAGGATGTATTTGAAATTTTGGAGTGATTTCGGAGATTAGATTAGTCACCCATCGGACAACTTTCTCTATTTTTATAAGAGTAACTTAAAATTAATAATAATAATAATAATAATATTTATTTATTTCTTCTCCACCACCAAGTTACAAAAATAACAATGTATTTCATATTTCATACCTAATTAGTTATTACAGACTTGTGTGGGGGAGACTGGTGCCCGAACTAGGTAGAACCTGTGTGTCAGGTCACCAGGTCTCTGACCCTCGGGTGCCCGCAACAATATTATGATCTTACATTTGTATAAAAAAAGGTGTGTGTGTGTGTGTGTGTGTGTGTGTGTGTGTGCGTGTGTGTGTGTGCGTGTGTGTGTGTGTATGTGTGTGAGTGCGTAAGTAGCTAATTGTGGTTCTATGATATTGTATGTAGCAAGTTTTCTGTCGCATTATAATCCAGGCTCTGGAGCCAATTGGTTACGGTCATCTTACATCGACTTAGAGTTAAGGGATAGATAGTGACTTTGGTGCTAATTTTATTATATAGGAAACCTCCTAGGAAACAGAAGAATCTGTGAGAAAAACGGGTATTAAACTTAGGGGTGGGACAGACCCAAATTACATTGAAACACGCTGTTGAATTTCAGCTTGATCGATCCTGTAAATTCGTAGCAAATTTGCTGTGACAAACGGACAAACATAAAGAATTATTTTAATCCCTCCTATTGTCACACCTATTGTATAAAAATCACAATTATTTCGTTCCTGAGTCAAAAACCTGACTCTGCCCCCCCCCTTAACGTGTGACCTAATTAACGGATGACCCCACCTAGATCCCACTCTGGCTGGTAAGTATACTTTTTCATTTCTTCCGGGATAGAGCCGCCTTTAAAAATAGAACATAACCCGCTTCCGGGTAAGCCCTCCAGTGGCGACCCCATCGCCGCTTATCATTCAAATCAGCAGGTCAAGGGTCAATTTAAAAAAAAAACATGGCGTAAGCACTCTTGAGATGCTTCGAGCATTTTGGAGACGATCTCGCCAGTGTCTATCTATATAAATACATGGCTGGATCATTGGCGACAGGCGGATAGCCGCGTGGTTAAGAAGCTGACTATAAAGACTAAAGGATCCGAGTTCGATCACTTGATATTAAGAGTACTGATTGTAGGGTCTTTGTTCTCGAGTCAGTGTCTAAGAAGTGTTTCAGTTTTTAACGTAATAATAAATAATAATAATAAATAATAAATAAATATCACGGGACAATTCCACCAATTGACCTAGTCCCAAAGTAAGCTTAGCAAAGCTTGTGTTATGGGTACTAAGCAACGGATAAATATAATTATATAGATAGATACATACTTAAATACATATTAAACACCCAAGACCCGAGAACAAACATTCGTATTTTTCATGACAAATATCTGCCCCGACACGGGAATCGAACCCGGGACCTCAAGCTTCGTAGTCAGGTTCTCTAACCACTAGGGCATCTGGTCGTCTAAAAGATACATGTTTTAAGTTTTCGTGATTTTCATTCATAATTTCTACCACAATCTGGACTTATTACGCTAACAACGAGTAATATTTAATCTATCCTCTAAACTGTTCCTCTTCTTCATACTCGTGACCACGACCACTGTAATGTGGCCGAAACGTCAAGGTAATTATTACTTGCTGTTAGCGTGATAAGCATACGCATGTCTTAATATTTAGGTTTTAAAAACCGGGAAAGTGCGAGTCGGACCTCAAAAAAAAATATCTGCAAAAGTTTTCACCAATCTTTCAAATTCTATGGAAATCTGAGCTGCAATTTGTAAAAAGATACTATCGAGTATCTATAAATTCACGATTTTTGGAGGAGGGTGGTAATAAATTCACATCAGGGTAACCCGGATGGTAACTGTGTCGTTTATCATCTCGGGTAGCAGTAAGAGGAGCTCGAAACCGAATCGTAGCTTGAGTACTTGCGAGGGATCATTTGATACAATAACGTTACGTACTTATCGTGCCTAATATGTTTTTGGATTGTCTATTGTTTTATTAAATATAATGACCCGGATAACTCACGTCTTAAATCGAGTTCGGTGGCAGTGCGCGTGTTGCAGCAGCCGCTGAGTCGCGTTGCTCCGAAAACGAAGGGCTACGGATTAGCCCGGAACAAGTCGAGCTAAACTCGATTTAAAACGTGAGTTATCCGGGTCATTATATTTAATATGAGTGAGTCTCACGGTAGTTTAATGTTCAAAATTGTCTATTGTTTTTGAGATAATTTTCATTTTCAGGTCCTCGAGTGGCGATCACAAACCGGAAGACGAAGCATTGGTAAGCCCCCCACTTAGTGGACTGATGGCATCGCAAGAGTTGCCAGCAACGTGGCTGCAAGTGGCGCGTGGTCGTTCATTGTGATGGTACAAGGGAGAACCCTTTGTTCAACAATGGACGTCTTCCTTCTGATGAAGATGATGTATTTATTTTGGAAACAGTATTAATACATATTACCTAAACTATACTTCGTTTTTTTAGCATTATAGAAAAAAGGTAAGCGATTTTGTCGTGTCTTTTTATTAAAAAACACGATTTTTCGATTCAGTGATTTGTTTGCAAAATATTCAACTTTAAAGTGCAAATTTCCATTAAAATCGAGCGTCCGGCGATAGGAGAAATGACGTCTCACCGCATCACCAAAAGGACTGCAATAATAGCGGCCAGGTTTCGATTGGATCCCCCATTATATCCCCGTAATGGGTACTTCCCATAATAATATTACCAACAGTAAATATTATTTTCCCTCCGTCTTTTCATGAAAGCTGCTTATACCTAATTGCTGTATTTAAGTATTCCCGATATACTCGTATTTTGTTCCATATTTTCTTTTCGAACACGGACTTTGTGGACTAAATATTTACATCTCCCTTAATTTTGAAACTAACCACGGTCTTTATTTTAAATATATCTACAAGTGTTTAATATGGGAATGAACAGAAGGAAAATAGACTCTTTATAATGCACGCTTTAGGAAATTAATTAATAAATTTAACTTTCTTAGTCTAGGTAAGCCGTGGTGGCCTAGTGGTTCGACCTATCGCCTCTCAAACAGAGGGTCGTGGGTTCAAATCCCGGCTCGCACCTCTGAGTTTTTCGAAATTCATGTGCGGAATTACATTTGAAATTTACCACGAGCTTTGCGGTGAAGGAAAACATCGTAAGGAAACCTGCACAAACCTGCAAAGCAATTCAATGGTGCGTGTGAAGTTCCCAATCCGCACTGGGCCCGCGTGGGAACTATGGCCCAAGCCCTCTTGCTCTGAGAGGAGGCCTGTGCCCAGCAGTGGGACGTATATAGGCTGGGATGATGAGTCTAGGTACGGTCTAAACTAAATTCTAATTAAAATATCGGAGACGTCAATATTAGTTAGTTTCAATTATTCACTAACAGTTGCCCGCGACTCCGTTCTCGTAGAATTCATTTATTGCTAGCCCCGCAAGAACTATGCAATTTTCCGGGATAAAAACTATTCTACGCCCTTCCCCGGGACTTGTACTATCTATATACCGAATTTCACCTAAATCGGTTCAGCGGTTAAGACGTGAAGAGGTAGGTAACAAACAAACATACAGACTTATAAACTTTCGCGTTTATAATTAATATTAGTGAGATTAACGTTGCTATTTTTCATATCATAATTTAAAAACAAAAAAAAAACTTTTTCTATTTTGTTAAAAATTGAAACGTCTTGCTATAAAATACCTAAAGAGGCAGAGGTAAAGAACATTCTGCAAGAAACTGAACGTTTATAACATTGTTAACTCAAGAAATATTCCGTACATTATTTATAGTTTTTGATCGCCGGTTTGGATCAAAATGTGACGACCTTCAATCATATTTATACGAATAGATAACTATTCACAACTAAAGCACTGCAGCACTGCACCAAATTTGATAAAATTTAGAATGGAAAAAAGCTTAAACTTCATAGCAGTAACTACGACTAGAATATTTATAAACAAACAAAAAAAACTTCGAACACCTACTAAAATAAATTAAAGTATGTGAAAACAATGCATTTTATTCATTTTAGACATATTTTTCATGGACACATTTACTTCTTAAGACGTACACAATCGATATCTAAATAGAAATAGTGTATTTTTTTTTAAAACAACCGGGTTCGATTCCCGAGCTGAGTACAGGTTTTTTTTTAAATGCATGATTGCAGTGTTTCTTGTTATTAAAATCGATGTCATGAAATCATAAATCATAAATCATTTATTTGTTTACCAGAATGTAGTCTTTTACAATGAAAGGTGGTAAATAAAGATGTCCATACATTCTACTTTAGCCTAAGCATGTATTTAGCAGCATGCTTATATCTAATGCTGAAACTACTATTATTATTCATGGTTCCTAAGAAGAAATTTTCGTATGTCGTATAGTTTCAGACTTTCCATACTGACCGATATAAATGGGCCATCCTGTATACTTATTATACTGATATAAAACGTCGCATATACCTACCATGCCAACCCCAGCAGGGCTACTACGCAACTCGAAACTCGAAGTTCGTATCGTACGGTCCCTCTCGCTCTCGTATTAAATAGTATAAGTGTCAGAGGGAGCGCACGACAGGAACTTCGAGTTTCGAGTTTCGTAGTAGCCCTGCTGCCTACCTATCCTATACCTACTATAAAGTGCAAACTCGAACTTCATATCTTGCCGTCCCGCTGACGCTAATATCATTTAATATGAGAATGAGAGGGACGGAACGACAGCAACCTCGATTATCCATTCGTAGTAGCCCCCCAGGTCCGAGATTGCGCGGGCGTTAAACATACCCTTCCTCCTAGAGAGCCCTCTTTGCGGGACAAGATGCATTACTTGATAATGTCGTAAACGCGTTCTGTACAAAGAAAGTGGATTTCCTTCGCCAGAAAATGCTTCCGGATGGCTTTAGCTACTTCTCACAGCATTTGTGTTGTCACAGTGTGTATACACATACTTTTTGCAAAAACATACGTTTTACATATTTAGTTTTAAATGGGCTCCACTGAAAAAACAGCGGTGCAGCTTGCGTCAACATTATGCTAAGTGGGGCCCGCCCTTTACTTTTACTAGGTACTTATTCGATGTCCCATTTGTTTTATTCTTTCCTTCCAATGTTTTTTTTTATACGCGCTGGTGCTGCTTTAAAGTAGTTATTGTGTAATCAATTCTACTCACGATTACTTCTAATTAATTTCAGCGGCGGCCTTACCCATTGCGAGGCTCCGGGCGGCAGGTCTTTGCGAGGCCCTTTGTCCTTCGTAAAAAGTATGTGATGCGAATAAATATAGTAAAAAAATTTTTTTTTTTTTAATTTGCGTGGCCCCCGGCAAGAGCGAGGCCCCGGGCGATTGCCCTGTTCGCCACCCCCCAAGGCCGCTGCTACTTTGCGAAGTACTTTCAGATTTTAAGTTCTTTAATATATTATAAAATTTCAAATAATTATATTATATCTCTAATATATAAAATTGTCGTGTTACAGTGTGTGTGACCAAAGTCCTCCGAAACGCCTTGACCGGTTATTATGTTTTTTTGTGTATATTAGGTAGCTCTGAGAATAATACGTACTTATACTATTTTTCATACTTCTGCGCGGACAGAGTCGCGGGCAACAGCTAGTTTAGTATAAACTGCGGCAAGTGAAACAAGCGAGCACCCTGCCTCCCTCCCCCTATTTTTATATCTACAAAGTAAAAGTAAAGCACGACAGAAGTAGTAAGATTAATGTACAAACTTAGGACCTTACCAGAGACATTACACTCGATAAATAAGACAAACGGCCATTAAAAAGACATCAGCGACACTTAACCGACGACGAAACAGTCTTGCCAATTAACAGTTTATACGCTGAGTCAAAAAACTTTGTATTATCTCAAGGATATACAATATTCCAACGCGATCATAACTTAAGTGCTTCCATTCTAGCATGGTGCGGGTGACACGATGCACGTTTCGTTTTACTCAAAAAAAGTTACTGCGGTCTAAATATATGGAAGTATATTTCAGTTGTAGCCTGATTATGACTGGCGTAAAATATTTGAACATAAATAACTATGTTATACGAAATAAACTTAAGCTATCTGATTTTTTTTATCTATTAATGAAATTCAAAGCACAATTAACTGAAGAAACGTAATATGCATGTAACGTAACGTGTAGTGATGGGACCTAATGGATTTTGAGTTATATCGGTACTTATTAATTGGTAAGTAACGAATATTCTTGAAAACTCCGTTTAGCCTTACTTAAATGGCAAATAACAAATAATGTAGACAACAGATTTAGGTACTAAGACAAAGTCGTGACAGCTGAATATGTCATTCGAAAGTACCTACTTCACCGCGAGAGTCATCTAGTCGTGACAGCCAATGGAATGGCACACACGCCACGGTCATTCATACAGGACCAACATTCAACTTGAAATTAATCCTTCTCAAATGGAGTTAATGATCTGTGGCGTACAGAACACGTCACTTCGTTTGTTTCGTGGCGGTGAAGAGGCTAATATCCCAACAACAGTTGAAACAGTTTTAAAAAAAAATAGTAAAGCTTTTGATTTAAAAAAAAGCATCAAAACGGTTCATCTCTTTGGGAACTATGATGTCACAATTAAACACACACAGTAGTCAAACTTATTTATAACATACCTACCCCTCTTTTTGAGTGGGAGCTTAAAAATAGGTACCTAACTTCTAACCATGTATGTACGGTCAAAGGACTAATTTTATTCATGAGCCACCATGGAACTATTTCAAAGGAAAAGTTATTACAATTTTCATTATTAATTAATGCGATGTCACTATGACGTTTACTGTGAAAAGGTTACATGGTGGCTCATGACTCATGAATTAAAGTCCTTGACCGCACATACATATTATTATGGTTCAAGCCTTTGCAAAAAAAATATATTTTTCAGCAAGTTTTTTTTGCTCATTAATTATAACTCTTTATAGTCGAAAATATTTAATCTTGTTATTAGTTTTTGTTGACTGTACTTGCATTTGTCATCTAAACTATATCCATACCAAATTTCAAGTCAGTACTATTAACCTTTGAAGAGTTCCCTCCTGCGGAGACGATCTTGGCAGGAACACCAAGATATGACTACCAGATTATTATATTGTCACCAAATTTACATAAGTATGCCAAATTTCAAGACAATCGGACCGCTGAAAGTGGGTCAAATTTAGCTTCCAAGGTTTAACAGGGCAAGATAATGAAAAGCTTGTAATACTAAATAGTAGATTATTATCGTGGCTTGGAAGTAGGCAATTGCTGGCTGAGTATGAGTATTAAACGGACGAAGCTTGCGAGTCCGTTTAACTAATACGAAGCTAGCAATTGCTATTCCAGCCGAGACTAATATAAAGTTTTTCTCAAAAATGGTGAATAATTCTGAAATAGAATAAACTTTTTCTCAAAATTTATCGTATCATTTAAAACTGCCCCTATGATCATAAGGTTTTTTCTTTTATTCATTTTTACATTCTACATTAAATTAGGCATCTTTGAGTGTAATAATTCTTTATAAGTTGAAAACTTTTCTTGATATTTCAATTTTATTAAAAGGCCACTATTTCCTGGCGGCAAAATTGACGTAAATAAAAAGCCACTATCGCCATTAAGGCTATTCTTTGAGGCGCGAACCGCGCGCGTGCAGTGCGGGGTGGGGCACAAGCGCCGCTCATTCATTACTCCGCGGACTGCGATTGTGAGCGCTATAGTCTTGCGTATTGGAAGTATTAGGACTTTAAATAGGTAGTGACTAGTATATAGCATTTGTATGGCTAGTTTTCGTGTCACATTGGATATTTTCATATTAATTTAACTACCAGCGTTAAGAACTCCACCTATAATGAAACGTCGAGCTCGGAAAATAGTGCATTTAGTCGTAAAATATAATGTAGTTGAGAAAAGAAAAGTCATAAAAGAGTTGACAATAGGTAGTAAATTACAACATACACACATATTTTGAGATCGAGTAATAAATAATTACTTCCTTATATCTTTTTATAATTGCTGAGCTATAATAGAACGTATTTTTTAATTTACACTGTCATAATCTTCGTAAAACGCAGAACAAGGCCCTTGTGCTGATTGTAGCATTTTTCTGCGGAATCGAAAAAAAGCTAATGTATGGAAGAGAAGAAGCCATAATGGCATTTGTGTCTTTATTCTACGACAAATAATTATTTTGCTTTAATTAATGTGTTTAAGTTTATAAAATTAGGTTTATTGGTGAATTGAACACAGTAAACGAAAGTAATTTCGGTTTTCGATGTTTTTCATCAAATTAAAGTTAAAAATAACACTTAATTTTATTTAAACTATATGAGTCCTAAAGTCCATAGAGGCTTTTTTATGATTTTCATTTTATCATTTAACAAAGATTTTACTATAAATAAGACTTTCTGTAGGCTGTTTTTGTATCCACAATTTATATGAAAGAAAGCAAACCTATTGAGTCTCCAATGCCACCGGATTGTAAACAAGAGATCGAGTTTTTACCTTCAAATTAAATCAGAAGTAATTTTAGAATTCAACAATAATGTGAATTTGCCCGAGCTCGTTATAAGTATAGAAGAAACAGAACAAAACAATTTTAAGACCGAATAGTATAATCGGCCACTATGTTTAGCGTTTGTGGACTATGAAAAAGCCTTCGATGTAATCGAGACCTGGGCTGTAATGCAGTCTCTTCAGCGGTGCCATATTGATTATAGATACATCGAGGTGTTATAGAGTTTGTACAGCAACGCCACTATGACGATCCGGTTGTAGGACGAGAGCACACAACCAATCCAACTGCAGCGAGGTGTGAGACAGGGAGACGTTATTTCTCCGAAACTGTTCACAAATGCGTTGAAGGAAGTTTTCAAGCTCTTGGACTGGAACAGGTTCGGCATCAATATCAACGGCGAGTACATCACCCATCTTCGTTTTGCGGATGATATAGTCATAATGGCAGAGTCGCTGGAGGAGCTCAATATGCTCAGTGACCTTAGTATCGTCTCCCAACAGGTGGATCTTAAAATGAACATGGACAAGACTAAAATCATGTCAAATGTCCATGTCACACCCGTGCCGGTTATCGATGGTAACGATACACTAAGTTGCTGACCACTATGTTTATCTTTGACAAGTTGTCCAATTGGGTAGGTTCAACTTTGACAAAGAGATCACCCGAAGAATCTAACTCGGATGGGCAGCGTTCGGGAAACTTCGTAATATCTTCTCGTCCAATATTTCGCAGTGCCTGAAGACTAGAGTCTTCGACCAGTGTGTGTTGCCAGTGACGACTTATGGCGCTGAGACGTGGTCCTTGGCTGTTGGCCTTTTAGAGAGGCTCAGAGTCACGCAACGAGCTATGGAGAGAGCTATGCTTGGAGTTTCTTTGCGCGATAGAATCCGGAATACGGAAATTCGTCCAAGAACTAAAGTCACCGACATAGCTGGAAAAATAATGCAAGTTGAAGTGGCAATGGGCGGGTCACATCGCTCGAAGAACAGATAACCGTTGGGGGAGATAAGTCCCCGAGTGGCGACCACGAACCGGAAGACGAAGCGTTGGCAGGCCTCCCATCAGGTGGATGCAAGAGTTATCGTTCATTGTGGCGGTCTAAGGGGGAGGCCTTTGTTCAACAGTGAACGTCTTCCGGCTGATGATGATGTTACTAAAGTTCATTATCACTGATCTCAATTAGCGCAGACATGAGGCTCATCGGCATCGCCTGCGACGCGGATTTTTGTCGTCAGAGCCTTCGTCATCGCAGAAGAGTGGCTTACCTGTCGGTATTCTACAGGCTACATTTCGGAGAATGTGCTTCGGAATTGCACGACCTTATCCACCTGCTCCTTTCTTCCACAGGTCGACCAGAAGTAGACGGGGTCTCCACCCTTACGTTGTCAGTATTACAAAAATCCGCACAAAGCGTTTTCGCTCTTCCTTCATCAACCGCACAGCAAAGAGTGGAATTCCCTGCCTGCGACTGTGTTTCCTGAACACTACAATTTGGCCGCTTTCAAGTCCAGGGTGAATGAGCATTTACTAGACAAGCGTGCTCCATCGTACGTAGGCCTCATCCTCGCTTTCCATCAGGCGTGATTGAGTGATTGTGGCCAAACGCAAGCCTATACTGTATAAAAAAAACAATGTTTTAAGATTAATACGAGAAGAACAGTGTATTGAGTTTTTTTATGGTCTGAGAGGCGATTTAACTGTTTTTTTTAAATATTGCTACTTACACTTAATTTCTTACTTACTTTCTTTTATACTTATTTGAGATTTAAGAAGCAATTATATTTTTGTGTTTTTTTATATTCCTAAAGTTAATTATCTGATCTAAAGATTAACAAGAGAAGAACAGTGTTTTTTTATTAATTACCTATTATAATATTTTTAATGCCTGAGAGGTAATTTAATTGTTTTTTTTAATAGTGTTACTATTTTCTTAAATAACTCGGATTTTATTAAAGATTTTATATCTTTAATTTTTTTGTTTATTTTAATATTCAAATTGTACATTTTCTTTAAAAACTAATTATTTCTTGAGCGATGAAAATGGTTAACCAGCAATTTTTTAATTGAGAAATGACTTAATGGCGATTGCGACCTCAACATTTCCGACGAAAAAGGCCACAACATTCCTAAGAACCAAAGTTTGGTGCTTTCGAGGGTAATACAACGGAGAATAAGGAATTAAGGGACATAACTATTTTAAATTCTATTATTACAATTTTTTTTCTAGACCAACCACAGCATGTTAATTCATGATACTAAAACAAAAAATATCAATATCTTTGTTATTATTTTAATAACACAAAAAAGCTGCTCCTGAAAAGTTGCTGTTTTTGCAATTACGCCC
>NC_133484.1:10042615-10140330 GCF_025370935.1 Choristoneura fumiferana
AAAGCAACAGCATAATCGTTCAGTGAAGCGGCTATCTTCATTTTATACTTTCGACGCCATCAACGCTTGAACGCTGGATCTATATTATATGTTAACATTGTAGGTACGTTCAGTTCAGTTATATATACTACCCACTCCCGTCAAATTGTATATTTACAAGGTTCACTGCGCAATGACGGTATTGAATAATGCATTCAATAGTGGAAGTAATCTAAAACTTTTAAATGTGGCATGTTTTGATAGAGTGGACTTGACTAAACTTGAACTTGGGAATTTTGATAGAGACGAGACTTTATAGACGCAGTAATTAATAGACTCGTTCCGTAGATTTAGTAGACTATGAAATGAATCGTTAAAACAAATCATATGCAGCTCGCGCCACCGTAACCCAAACATGATTGTAAGTTGGACGAGAAGCAATCTAACGGGAACACAACGGAATGTACATACAACGGTCTACCGGCGCGGAGCCCTATGTAATTTAAAGAACAAACAAGCCTCCACCGGGTTTACGTCGGCTGCAGCAACAAACTTGATTTACTACGCTTTAACTCGCACAATTGTCCTCCAGTATCGAGATTCGAAGGTGCTCCACCTTAACTTCTGTTTAGTCTTCCTGATTAAAGTCTTAGTCGACACGTTGCAATTTGATTCATACATATTCATTGATAGTGCCCTTGTTCGGAGCGATTTCGGAAGCCATCGACCGGCTTGTAGCTATATGAAATTCCGAGGCTCAAAAAAGCAATAGCTCCGCAGATGAAGTTCGGCTCTAGCCGAGCGTTATCAAGCCCAGTTAATCCTGTCTTCTGGATTATTGAATAAATTTTCCCTTTTGACGTACTTTCGCCATTTACTTTGAGGATAACGATTCAATGTATTGGAAAAATTCAGGCCGTTACGGTGTTTAAAAATGTATTGACTCGATTCATTTCGTTTCGCGTGTTCCGACTTCGGGGTAAATATGTGTTGCGTCGGCTTGAGCCGTTATGTCAACAAGCTGTATTTAAGGCTTTAAGGGATGTTTAATACAATGGTTAATCTTATTGTTGTGCGTGCCTAGAGAAGCCTATTATACGGGAGGGTCGGGTTGGTGGGGCTAATGTGGTGCGATGTTATTGTTATGATCGCATAAAGAGGACCGAGTGTCGGTGCGACGCAGGTGCCGCTAACTACCGCCGCCTGTAGTGAAAACTGCTAGTGAGTTCTCTGCTCCGAATGAAACATGCTGTAAAATGTTAATTGTATGTCTGGTGTGATTTCAATGTGTTTTTAGGGTTCCGTAGCCAAAATGGCAAAAACGGAACCCTTATAGTTCCGCCATGTCTGTCTGTCTGTCCATCCGCGGCTTTGCTCAGGGACTATCAATGCTAGAAAGCAGTAATTTTGCACGAATATACATGTAAACTATGCCGACAAAATGGTACAATAAAAAGTTAAATAATTTTTTTTTGGACTCCCATAGACTTAAAGTGGGGGTGATTTTTTCTCTCATCCAACCTTGTAGTGTGGGGTCTCGTTGGAGTCTTTTAAAGCCATCATTGTTAAAACGATTTTTCGATTCAGTGATTTGTTTGCAAAATATTCAACTTTAAAGTGCAAATTTTCATTAAAATCGAGTGCCCACCCTCTAAAATCTAAACCGGTGGGAGAAAAAATTTTGAAAAAATTCAGGATGGTAGTAAGTATATCAAACTTACAAGGAAAACTATAACGGTTAAGTTTTCTTGAGAATTTTGCAAAAGTATCCACATCTATGTATATGTTGTAACTTTTATTTTGTTTTTGTATTTGGATGCATGTTTAAAATAGGTAGTTACATATAATTAAATTGTAACGAGCGCGTTCTCGCCAACAAACTGTTATATCAGTTTGGCGAGTGGATGTGTACAGTAAGCAAGTGTATGTAATACCTATGAGAAATAAATTAAAAAAAATATATATTAGTAAGTAGTTTAAGAGTAATAGCAGCTTAAGGTACCTGAACTTGGAATATTCCGTACAAAATACGAAATCCTTAGAAAAATATTACTTAATGGCTACGGAACCCTAATTTGGGCGTGTCCAACACGCTCTTGGCTAGTTTTTTAATAGTCACTTGAAGAAAATAAACGAGAATTAGGTGAACCGAGTACTACGTTGACTTTTTTTGCTTTTACAAACAAGTTAAGTAAACGTTTTACAAAAAAAATCCAAATATAAAAATATTTATTCATCATAGTTGAACTGAGATTTTAAAATGTTTTTTTAACTTAGTGGTTGCTAGAACGTTGGTATCTGCTTCTTTGAGAGCTGCCATTACATGCTTGAACGGTTTCCAGTGCAGCGAGCATTGCGGGCACGGCCAAGACGCGGTCCACTATCCTAAACCCATACTCATTTGGGACATCTTGGGACATACCGTTTCAAAGCCTAAGTTTTTAGCGTTAAAGTTTGTTTCAAAGCGTCAAGAAATGAAGAAAGTCGACGGAGAAGTTAAAGGTTCTGATTTTATCGCTTAGTTGCGGAATTCCAATAGGTACAACTTACAATATTGGAGTACAAAAAATGTATGTTATGTATGGTTAAAAGTTAAAAATAATATGTATCTTGTGCATTAGCGTCAAAATTTTCAAGCATTTTACATTTTATTTCAAGTATCGCACAGACTAATTTTGTAAATTTTAACGACTTCATTATAATGGTGCCGTAAATATAAACTTTATTTTTTAGATTTTTTTTTTTCTGATGAATGGAACTCACTCTACCAATAGGTATAATTTTACAATAAACTTGATATTTCAAGAACGCGTAGGTATAAACACAATAATTGCACATATAAAGCTGTATAAAGTCGTAATTTTATTCCGAGCTCAGTTACAGTTTTGTTTTATCCCAGTTTAAGAACAGCGGAGCTAAGTTTTGACATTTATATTCTGCGTCTGCTTACTGAATTCAGTTAAGCCTCGCTGCGAGGTGCCTCGTAGTTACCCCGCAAGCTGCTACACAGATTTGTCTCTGTATAAACGGAATGTTGACGCTACGCCTCGTGTTTATACTCCGAGATGAACGTCATGTACTTTTTGAAGCAGATTACTGTTTGCAATTAGAGTTGATGATAAAATCAAAAGTTGAGATGGCTTTGGCGACAATCATGGTTCCTAATTGTTTGTATTGTGACTGTAATGCCGCCGCGTATTACACAAGATTAGAAAAAAAATATCTTATGAAGGGAATTAAATAAAATGCTCTTTCCTGTACCACGGATTCAAAGTCCCAACATAACTAAGAAGTAATAAATTAAACCTCATGGACAGCTTACAGTAATTCCCTTAAATCCACATCCCCATTCGTCGTACTTACACCTGCCGCAAAGCCTCGCCGAACTCTAACTTGGTGCGGTATTTAGGGTAAGATTTTAAATAAGAATACGTTTTTTTACACAAGTTTGTTCGTTATTCCAAGAGCGAGCAGGTGGTGCTAACAGGCGGCAGTGCAGCGGAAATTGCTGTCGGTTTCTGGGCCTTGGTGAGATTTGCTCGATCGACCTTCCCTGCATGAGCCAGGCCTTGTTAATTGTCCGACACAGAAAACCATTAACAACACCTGTGTGTGCATGTGAGCGCTAGATTCCCGATCACCGGGATAAATCTAGTGCCACGTGCGCAAATATTTTTTCGGCTCCTGAAAACGTTTCGAATATCGCAATATGTAGGATGATAGATATTTGCGTTGTGAACTCACGCTTGTGCTGATTTAGCCTCGA
The DNA here is from genome assembly GCF_025370935.1 of Choristoneura fumiferana. Lineage (NCBI taxonomy): Eukaryota > Metazoa > Arthropoda > Insecta > Lepidoptera > Tortricidae > Choristoneura > Choristoneura fumiferana. Next base: position 10,046,361 of record NC_133484.1, read on the forward strand.
CGCGGTTAGTGCATTCAAGCCGAAGTAAGATTCGTCATCTAAGAAGTTGCTACGTGATAGAAATATTAATACACTAACATAACGTTGAATCTGAGTAATCATTTATGTTTCTAATGCACCGTCTCGCTCGGTCAATCTTACAACTAAGGGGGCCATAGTTGTCAAAACGAACAAAAGGGCTTTTTGGAAGCGCACCCAAACTTAGAATGTTTAATGATCTTAAACCGAGAGAGTGGTACGTTTGACGTTGCATTAGCGAACAAAGCACATTGAAACTAAACCTAGGCCCGCCTTTATCTTCTGCGATTGTTGCAAAACACAAAGCTTAACAAACTAAAAGCTTTCTGGGTGTTTACGAGAAGGTCTGTTGTGGACTGCGGTTATCAAAGTTCTAACAACTATAGGAACGTTTTACAATCTAAGTGGATTCATATTATTGGTATCTCTAAGGGTATAACGTTTGGTACGGTAGATACTTTAAAATTAATTTTAAGAATATAAACGACTGTAACAGGTGTGAAGCATTTCCTATTTTCCACGCATTCTACCTACCTATACATATCATATCATATCTAAATAACCCCCAAGAGAGTAAAATTTCTCAAAACAAGATGTAATGCTTAGTAAGAGTAACCGCAACTTGGCAATATGACGTTTGAAAGACGGCCAGTAATTCATTTATCCCCCCACAACAGGAACTAATCGAATTCATGTTTGGCCGCCGTATACGGAACCTCAAAAACACGTAAGTAACTAGTTCTGGACTTCGCAAGTTAGCCACGATTGCTGTTGTGAAAGAAACACGCAACACGCTTTAGTTTGAGTTGTTTACAAACTTGAACATCGATTTTCCTGCAATTAAATGGCAAGTGTAGGTACAAGTTCACAGCAAACTATAAATACTTTTTTCTTCAACCACACGGAACAACGTGAAGTATATGGGAAAAGTAGCATTGTTACTAAAAATATCCACCTCCTTTTCAAACTTTTGTTTAATATTGTGGCCATCGATATCGTTAGTCGCGGTTGAAGAAGACACTATCAGCATAAGTATGTACCTACCTACTATCTACTTTAAAGACGTTCTTCGCTAGAAAAGATTGCTGAGGTTAGAAGATTATTGCGTAATCTAGCTTAGGACCCACCAGCCCAAACACTACAGCCCCTCCCTCATGACTTTGGAGAATAACCGTAACATTCGAGCACATGAGGAGGGTAGAGGGGAGTAATAATCAAAGTATCTGTCGGCTGTTACATTTACTTGTCAATTTACTTTTGCTGTACGTTGCTGGCCGATATAATTTTGTTAGGAAGTTTACAAAGTCTGAATTTTAGTTTATTAATTAAATTAATGCCATGGTTAAGCGTTAAGTTAAAAAAACCCTGGCTGCTCCCTTAAAAAAGCCTGACTGCCGTAACACACTGTATAGAACTACGCAAGAAAAAAAAATCGTAAACGACTTAAAACGAAACTCAAAATAGCCATTATCTAAAGCATAAATAAAATTTCACCACTAAATTTATTTCGCCTATCTCTAAAGTCCCTGTGAAGTTTTTCAAAACTCAATCCTAATTGAAGTTAATGTACGTAATGCACACTCGACATTTCAACTAAAATCTAATTGTCTTCAAAAGCTGAATTAAGTGCAATATGATAATGTTAGTGGCAAGTAGCGAGTAGCTAACTGGTAATAGAATGAGAGTTAGTACATGTCAGGCTGGCGGCTCAAATCACGAACGAGCGGCTTATTAGATCAGTGGAGCGAGCAAATCGCTATCGTTTTAATGGCGTTTTACATAGACGTTCTGATAACTCAACTTTCTTTTCCCACCGCGGTTAACGGGCTTGGAAGGCTCATAGAATTACATTGCGGTTATCATTAAACAAAGGTAGGATAGTCATTTTTAATATTATTCACATCATAAATACCCAAAAAATGGATATCAAATAAATATCTACTGGCATATAGATAGGTTAGATAGGTACTCGTACAATAAAAGGTATAATATTTTTTTAAAATATAACACTTCGGAAAGTGTTAATGATATTTATTTTGTAGTTAAGTACCGACACAGAACCAAGGTCATCGATAAAGTTCAAAGAATTAGCAAGTTAAAGTGGCAGTGGACTGGTTGTTATTATCTATCGAAAAACTGATAATAGTTTAGTTATTATCAGATCAGATTAGTAAAAAAAATATCAACCGTTAGAAAAACACGAGCGCGTCAGATAAAGACAAGGTAAATTAAGTACATGGAGAAAAGTGTAAATTTCAATAATCTGCCGATTTGAGCGTGATAATAAAAATGGGTTAGTCACAAAGTTGTAAAAAAAACCTTTTGAAATTTAAACGCGATTTTTTTTATTATGAAGGAAATCATTTAATTATTAAGTACGGAAAATATAAAATCTCACGATTTCCTCAAGGCAATGTATCTAAAACCAGCGTACAGCTGTTGAGAACTGTGTATTTCGCACTCCACGTCTTACGTTATTTTTCTTTACTTTAAGAAGAAGGTGGATTATAGGTGGAACCGCGAACAGGGTGCAATATATGGAGCTCATTGAGGGAGGTCTATGTCCAGCAGTGGACTGCTCTGGTTTTATGGTGACCAGGTATACGTACAATAGAAATAATACGTTTTAAATTACACTCGTAATATCACTTCAAATAAATTAATAGACATTTAAACGTTTTTATTTTTTACTATTAGAAAGAATACAAAAATAAGAACACATTAAAATAATAATCATTTAGGTATTTCAAATTAATTTGTACTTGTTGTTTGATAATAAATTAAGGCGTTGAGGTTCTGGAGTGGCGTACGCGTACCGGAAGGCGTGGTGATGGTAGACCTCTCCCAAGGTGAACAGATTATTTGGTGAAGATCATGAAAAGCCATTACCTGCGCAGGGCGAGTAGCAAAAGATCGATCGTTGACGGAAGCTATGTTCAAATGTATTTCAAAGATTTTCGGCTGAGACGAGTATTTTGTACTATATAGGTTATGATGAATTTTATCGCTAAAGCTTTTTCTATTTAGTGCTTCTTTATTGAAGTGAAACAAATTGTTCAGAAAGCACTACAGCGCTGCATTAAGTGAAGCTCGTAGAGTTTTGATACAGTTATATACTTAACTTGCGAGTATAAATCGATAAAGTATCACAACTACTGTGGTTTTATATTTGTTGTTTACTTCACTTTTTACCCGACTGCGGGGAAGGGTTACGTTTTTAGAATTGGTACATCGTCTTAACATGGTCTATTATTGTTACATAAATTGTAACGATCCGCACTATTAACTACGACATAATTAAAAATGCTTTGTTAAAAAAATTATCGATCACTAAAGACACGTCTAAGTAATACCTAGACACGGTATCGGAAAAAAAAAGAACTTATATTAATTGACGTCTCGGAACCTAGTACTTCTAGATTAATAGTACTAAAATCGTTTCAGCAAAATCTTTCACGCTCATTTGACCATCGTTCATCTACTTTACTACTAAATTACTTCTCATATTTCGTTTTTGAGATTTTTTTATTGTACAACGGTTGCTTCTTTTGTCGCTCTACAATGAGATGTTCAAAGTTAATTATTACCTTAGACTCCGCCACGCATCTTGACGTGGCATTGACAACGTGCATCATAGCAAATTTTATGCAATATTGACAAAAAAACCTTCACGCTCCGTGAATGTGCTGGGACCATACACGGGTCTCTAAGTGCCGTGGGTGCAGGCCGCCGCAGGCACCGACACGACACCGCAGCAAGTGGCGTGTTACAAGCGAGCACGCCCATGCTAATTGATTCCACGTCTACGTGCTTCCGAAAGCAGTGGTGGCGGTGAAAGTAGTGGCTTGATGGAAAATTCTAGAGTCTAGCTTGAGGCATGTGAAACTTCTCTGGAGGACAATAAATACATTTCCAGCGCTATCTCTTTCAGTTTTTTTTTGTAGTGTTAACAGTTTGCGGTGTAGTGGGTGCTGGAATTAGGTAATCGTAAACCGTAAATGGGTGGTTCTACGCGCGTTCTAACCGCTATCAGTTTTCTGTCACTTATGCTGAAGAGATGAGTCAGTTACAATGGTAGAATTTTATAAAACGGTATGATGTGCATGCGGTAATTACATTTACAATTTATTCATTAAAATTTCTTGCTTACAGGCTCGATCAGATCATTTCTTCAATATATGGGACATGAAACTGATAGCGATAAAAGCGCTCGTAGAACTACCCAAATTGTAAATCGTGGGGCATTTTCGCGTATAGATGTCCCTTTTTTTCACTTTTAGAAAAAATATGGCTTAATTCCAACTCAGCATCAAGAACACAATCGATTGCGATAGTTAAAAAAATTACAGTTTTGTTACGTTTTTTCCATACACTTAGTATGGGCGTAACAAATCTGACTCATAAAATTTTGTATGAAAAAATGGGTTCATTTTTTTACACTATCGGAATCGATTGTGCTCTTGATTCTGAGTAGGAAAAGCCATCCATACTAATATTATAAATGCGAAAATGTGTTTGTGTGTTTGTCCGTCTTTCACGCCGTAACGGAGCGACGGATCGACGTGATTTTTGGCATAGAGATAGTTTATGGGCCCGAGAGTGACATAAGCTACTTTTTATCCCGGAAAAATGCACAGTTCCCGAGGGAACAGCGCGCGATAACCGAATACCACGCGGGTGGAGCCGCGGGCAAAAGCTAGTTCACTATAAAAATAAATCCCACACAGCAAACGTATTTTTTTACCGTTTTTTGCTAAAATGTCTAATTTTGTTTAGATAATGGTACGGAACCTTTTGTGCGCGAAACCGACTCGCACTTGGCCGGTTTTTTTAAATTTGCCCGTGCAATCTACGGGCTACCGGAACGGAGACCTTTTTACCCGAGTCCAAAGTAGGGTTATTTTGGATATGGGAGCTAGTGTATCAATAAAAGTTGTGGTAGACTAGTGGTTTGACATTAATTATGATTACTCAAACAGGGGGCCAAATCAAGGGGTGCGAAATCACATTTGAAATTTACTATGAACTTTACAGTGAAGAAAACATCGCAAGGAAACATCTATACGCCTGCGAAGAAATTCAATGAGTAATAGTATAATAATATGTGTGAAGTTGCCAATCCATACTGAGCCCGCTTGGGAACTACGGCCCAAGCCCTCTCATTCTGACAGATGGCTGAACCTTACCTTGCAGTGGACGTATATAAGCTGAGATGATGATGATGATGATTTCAATAAAAATATACAACTTACAACTCCACCCGGCGGCGGCATACATTTGGAACAGTATAAAAACTACTGCGCAAAGGAAAAAAAACGCCAAGACCAATTTGTCTTTTCCTCAGCCGACATGTGAAACACTAATAAAAAATAAACTTAATAAAAAGTAAAACCCCACAATAAATGAAATCGGGGTCTACAGATGAAAGAGAAAGAAAGGAATCATTCGTGACGACATGAGAAAATAAATTAAAGTAATGCGCACGGCATGAAATCGTTCCAAATCAAAGTATAAAATAAGTTTTTTTTTAGATACATGCAGGCAAACCAAAGAAGCCCTCCCGACGATCAACCCCGGACTGTCCCGCAAGCTTCGCGGACTTAGGAGGCATCAACTCCGACTGGCGGTTGGAACTCTTACTGGACACTCCTTGCTAAACAAGTACTTACATATTCTAGGTGTTACAGACAGCCCCCTGTGCAGAGCATGCATGGAGGCAGAAGAAACCGCCACTCACATCCTTCTGGAATGCTTTGGTGTGGCGAACTACAGGGCACTACACCGTGGATCACCGGGGTCACTGCAGGAAGTCGCCGGCAACGTGAAGGGTCTGCTAGGCTTCCTCCAGGAGCTAGGCTGGCGTGAATAGTGCCTACAGCCTAATCACGTAAAATAGGCGCACTTAGACGTCGAGTTTCGGATAACAGCACGCTAATACCTATACCTATACTTATAGTAGATTGTACAACAAGAACATAAAACGAGCCATTTTACCCAAGATGTTCATATAGCCACCCGAGCCGGCACGGCGAGGGTGGATAGACACGTGGAGGGGAAAATGGGTTTAATGCTCGAGTTTTACACTTCTTTTCACTTAGATTGCGAGGAAATGAAATAGCAACAGTGAAAACAATTGTTCACTTTCTATGTAGGTACCTTTTATTTTTCATGCATTATTATATAATTATATTTTTTAGTTTTATGGATTTATTTAGATTGATTTTTAGTTTTAAATAAATTAGAAATTATTTTCAAAATATGTAGAAACTTTTTTGTGTGTGGCTGTTGACACTTGACCTTGGTCTTAGACGAAGATTTTACTTTATGCACTAGTGCATAAAAAGTCATTTTATGTTGCCTAGATCCAGCATAAACATGAACTTTACGAGCATGAGAAGTGAAAAGATTTTTTTTCTGCAAACTTCAGAATAGTTACTTAGTTTATTTACTTATCTATTTGACTTATTTAATGAAATTTAGATAAGAGTGTTAATGTGTAAAACTTAAAGATTTTTAAAAATAAAATAAACTTAGTTTCGAAAGTTATTTGAGTAATATTAGTAGTAAAAATTCCAAATTAACTATTTATTTTTATGTCTATAACCTGAGATTAATGGAAAACACTGTGATCCCTAACTCAACGCCTCAACTTCTATAGTGGTAAGGCCTATGTATCTAGCAACCTTTTATATAATCGCATTTACTCATCAATACAGCTCAGTTTATAACCAGAACTCGAGTGTTTCATTCCTCTCCCGACGTACAACCATACATAATGGCGACCCTGCCAGCTCGGCGCGCCGGGCGCGGCGATGCGACATCTCAGTTGCATAAAGATAGCGAAAAAAAAATTGTGAAAAAAATTAATAAGAATAAAATGGCCGCAATCGATAATTCCCGAACGCTACAACAAATCCAGGAAAAATTGGACACATTTACAGCTATAATTTTGGGCTTGTCGGGATTTGCTCTGACAATAGCATTCCTATATTTTCTTTGTTGTAAATGCATCTTCCGTTAAAGGCGCCACGCCGCGCGCACTTGAAACGCGAAACCGTTGCCATTTAAAGACTATTACTAAGTGAATTTCGTCGTTCGTTCGTTGCTTTTTAATTTTCGAAGAACTAGCTGGACTAGATTTAGATATCATATTATTTAAATTTGGAATATGAATAAATAAAAGAATGACATTTTTTAGCACAAAATACACAATACAATACAATACAATGACTCTTTATTGTACACCAGACATAGTAAGTGATACAGAAAACAGATAAAAAGAGAAAAAAATTACAAGGTGAGCAATAGGCGGCCTTATCGCTTAAGAGCGATCTCTTCCAGGCAACCTTTTTTACAGAAAGAAGGAAGGACTAGTTTACAACAGGTAATATTATTTGGCGTAAACAGGAAATTTTTGTAGGTAAACAATGTTGAGAACGATAAAGTGCCCTAACTTTATAATTATCATAGCTCGGGCAGTTCATCGCAAAAACACATAGGGAAATAGAACAAGATTCAATAGAGTCATAATACTTACCCAAAATTATGATTTTCTAAGCGGACGTTATCGTAATTTAACATGCTAAGTAAACTATAAAAAGGCACACGCCTTTTTTAGTTGCCTGTCTGTCATAGTTTTGTCAAATTGGCATTCCTGAAACAGTTTAGTGACAATTGAAATTGGTAAAATTATTTACATACTGTTTCCCGTGACTCCGTCCGCATAGAAGTTGTTTATCGCTATCCCGCGGGAACTATAACATTTTCCAGGATTAAAACTATTCTATATCCTTCCCCGGGACTCAAACTATCTGTATACCGAATTTCATCTAAATCAGTTCAGCGGTTTAGACGTGAAACGGTTAATAATTTTAATGGAAATACATTAACATTTTACAAACATGTTAATGTAATTTTGGGCTACCGTTGTTATAAATTTAATTTAAAAATATGATTCAATAATACTGCACATAATAATTGCGATGACTTGTGCGAGGTAAGGTTATTATATCAAAAAGCATTTTTTTTTTCTAAAAATGGTTTACTCAGCACACATTTATGAGTGTTACGAGTATAATGTTATAACTAAATAATATTCGTATATTGCGTAAATATACTTATATTATATATATATACATATATACTTTTGTTTATAGATAATAATATAATAAATGTGTTTAACAGTTTATAAAATTCTGTATACACTATTACGTTGGAATACAATTTTATCATACCAACGTATTTTTTGCTTTTGTAATTCGAAAACATTCTGTCTGTCTGTTATCTCTTCTACTTGAACCACTAAAACGCTTTAGACGAAATTTATTATGGAGATAGAAAGGACATGGGATAGTTTTTATAACGGAAAATTGCAAAGTTTCCGCGTGAGAGCGATAAACATATTCTCCGAAGACGGACTCGTGGGTAACAGCTAGTTATTCATAAAATGACTGTTTTCTAATGATACACATGTTTAGTGTAGATACCTACATATTCTGCCTCTTTTGTATATGTATAAACATAAGTTCGGGTATATGTATATTAACATGAGAAACAATAGATGTACTACAAGGATTCAATATAGAAAAAGGTAATTGGAAACCACTGTAATCTTCGAATTTGACTTGCCTTTCCAGTACCTACACATGAAGGGCGCTGAACTTTTCATTACTTGAATATTTGCCATCACTATCTTTAATGTATCTAATTATGTACTTATAATAATAATATTTATCTACTTCGTTTACCTGGTGCTTTTTCTGTTAATATCCATGGAATAAACCATTTGAAACTACATTTATATAATTTTTTGTTGCAAAGTGCTCACGTGCTCACTTATTTTTTTTTAAATCTACTAATTTTCTAGTAAGAACTTACAATTTAATTTTCACTGTCAACTTAAAAAGCAACACTGCACTTGTGCTTGCAGCAATTGACATATTATTATTATATTTTTTTCATTTTAAATTACAAAATGTGATTTAATGATTAAATATATAATAAAAAAAGGATTATTTGATGATTGGGATTCATATAAATTTTAACAATTGGGACCGTTAGTGCTTTAAGTTTGAATCGAGGACTAAAGTCTCTGCATTGATTATGAGGGTACAAAAACTCTTCAGTTCTAGCATTTCTGTAAGAGCTAAAAGCTTTTTAAAGATTCGTACTCGAAGATTTCGGCCGAGACTTTAAACGAATTCTCCTCGTAAAAAAAGAACTTTCTTGTTACTTTCACCTTCGGAGCATCTCGAAAATAAGGTAAGTAATAACAAAAATAATGTAGAAATTTGCAACCTTTGCTGTCACCTTTTAGGGTTCCGTGATCCTGATATATGACAAGAAACTCTTATAGTTTCGCCATATTCAAATTGTCTGTTTTTCTGTTCGTCTTCCACATCTCCCCTACGCGTAAAATGGAGATAAATTTATATTTGTCTTGTTGATCGCATGGTGTGATGAGGTATCAATGGAAAAGTATTTCAAAAACATCGTAGGATAGCTAGCTTATAATTTGGAACAAACTTATAGAAATTCTAGGATCCGTTTACGAAATTTTAAGTTTTAAATTGGTATTTTTTGTAAGAGTCGACTGACCCTGCTCCCCTTTTACTAGCTCAACTGTTGCCTTGAAAAGTCGGAAATAGTACATTGTGTCTTAAGGGTGATAAATAAGGAATTACGAACGAGAGTCTATTGCAAGCCCGAAGTCCAAGACTGAGGGCTTTAATGAGTCGATGTTCGTAATTCTAGTACCACCCGTGCGACATACAATATTTTTCATCACATTTGCGAGTAAAATTGTATATTTGTAAAAAAAAAACTAATACTGAGGACCTGGCAATAAAGACCTCAGTAATAAATAAATACGAATCCACGAAATGACATTCCTGCCGAGGCCTGTAGGTATACTGCTTTTCTCCAAGTATGCGGGGAACGAAAACATTATATTTATTCGACACAATATGTTTATATAACCATCTACCTACAATTTAAACAAAATTAACACTTTAAGGGGCTGTTTCACCATCCATAGATTAGTGTTAACTGACGGTTAAATGTGATGCCGTCTCCGTCTATTCGAACGAAACAAATAGAGACGGCATCACACCTAACCGCCAGTTAACACTAATCAATGGATGGTGAAACAGCCCCTAATAGTAATAAATAAACCTTACTAATAAAAGATGCTGCGCTACGAGTTAGGAGTTTGTGGTGTGCCTATTAGGATATTTTCATCACTACTTGCAGAACTCATTTTATTTTCGTAAAAATAACACGGCAGAAAATCTTTGAAAAAATGAAATTCACGTTCCCGCCTCAATATTGATATTAAAGATTTGGTTCAGAATCGTATATTTGGTTCCACATAAAATGTAGTAATCAAAATAAATTAAAAGAAAACTTATAGGATTGGTAAATATAAATTTTATACATTATATCAAATATATTGACCTGGATAACTCACGTCTTAAATCGAGTTTAGCTCGACATGTTATCGGGCTAATCCGTAACCCTTCGTCTTCGGAGCAACGCGACTCAGCGGCTGCTGCAACACGCGCAATAATAATAATTTAATATGAGTGAGTCTCACGTAGTTTCATATATAATCGAAATGTATTTAGTCTCGACTCATTTATGGCGGGGGCTGAAGTCCGTAACCCTTCGTCTTCGATACGCGACTGCGAGCGATGCTGCTGCAACGACGCGCGACTAATAATAATAATATAGTGAGTCTCATGGTAGTACAAATATATATTATACTTTATACGTTTAGTTTAAGCGGCAATTCCTAAACGCACAACATTAAAAAACATAAAATTCAATATAATAAAAAGACTCTTTATTGTACACCAGAAACAGTAAGCGATACAGAAAACAGATACACAGAGAAAAAAATACAAGGTAAACAATTGGCGGCCTTATCGCTTAAGAGCGATCTCTTCCAGGCAACCTTTTTACAAACCTACCATACCTACCCAACCCCCCTTTACCTTTGTTACAAAATATTTAGCAGTCCGAGAAGATAATTAAGTCTAAATACACCTTATTACCTATATGATTTGGACACAATCATTATTGGCATTAGCTATAGCTATAAACGCAGAAAACAAAGTTTGTTTTAAATCTCGGTTTTTGTACGTGATTATTGAACAATTATTGGCTGGCTGTTTGGTGAATTTTCGGTGTTAGATGATATTAAAAGTAAAAAACCTGCAAAATAAGAAACACTTCCCGGACATGTCCGGGAAGTAATGCCACTTTTTTTAAATTTATTATCGCAACGCATATAACGATAGACGTCCCGGTCGATTTTTCCAAAATGAATGAGAACACTTCCGAGCAAGTTGGAAGAAACTTATTTACCGACCTTGGGCTTCATGACAAGAAAATTAGTACGGGCAATGACTCATTTACCGACCACGGGTTTCATGACAAGCACATTAAGGTCGAGGGTTTTATTTGGGGGTTGCAACAAAGATAGCCTGCCTGTTAAGACACTGTTTACGAGAAAGTGTGATGATAAAATCATTACTACTAAACAGTCATGTTTACGGTCTAATTAATAAGATGAATATGGCACGTGACGGTAGCATTTATTAGAATAATACCAATATTGCTTCCCTTTAGTTTGCTCTCCCGCTCTTACCCACCTCAAATATAACGACTTAGGAAACCTCTATTAGAAAAGTAGTTAATGTTAACAGGATATTTTCCACGTTCACCACAAAGGTCCCGTAACGAAGTGAAATAGCCAAATAAGAAGGTCTTAATGTCGCAGTTAGCTACGAATTCTCCCTTGTGAATGCCAGGTCATTAGCGCTATGTTATTGCGAATTACCGTAAGACTCGACGCCGGGACGATCCCAGTCTCGTTTAATCTGAATTTTCCTGGTATGAGCGAAATTTTACAAACCGTCTCAGGTTCGCATAAGCTAAATTAAATTTTAGGAATGTACACAACATATTCGCGCATTAATCGAACGTTAAGGCCCCAGTTTAAATGGAAGCGTCGCTTTCTCTGTAAACAGTGGAAAAGAGACTTATGGAACGAGCAAAATAATCCCATTTTATAAGCCTAAAAGTTTGTCTTCCGCCTAGCTACTTACATCAGTGCCTTCATTCTAGCATGGTGCGGGTGACACTTCTAAATATGCTGCGGTCTTAATATATGGAAGTATATTTCAGTTGTAGCCTGAATATGACTGGCGTAAAATATTTGAACATAAAGAACTAGGTAGGTGTGTTATACAAAATAAATTAAACTATCAGATTTTTATAATCAATTACTTAATAAAATTCAAAGCATAATTAAGTGAAGAAACGTAATATGCATGTAACGTAACACCAGAGACTCGTTTAATGATGGGACCTAATGGATCTTGAGTTATATCGGTACTTATTAATTGGTAATATAATAGTAACGAATATTCTTAGAAACTCCGTTTAGCCTTATTTAAGGGGCAAATAATATTCCAACCTTGACTTTCACTAATATTCTCATCAAAATAAGCGTAATAATCGGATAAATGATGACATTAATTACGATTTTAAGATTTTAAATTATTATTTTTATCGACTCAAGTTTCGACACTTTCACTCTCTAGTCTGTGATATTGACAGGCAGCTGTCACCCGCACCATGCTAGAATGAAAGCACTGTAGGTAGGTACCTAAATTCCAATGTTAAAATTTTTTTGAAAAGAAAGTTATCAATAAAATTTAATTTAACAAACAACGAAATCATGTCAAGAACTCCTTCATGTAAAAGCTTGCCTTATTTATATCTAACACGAAATATTCATCGTACTTATGTACATAAATGACAAATTCCCACATAGAACTTACAGAATGGGACCTTGTTTTAAGCCGTCGCGAATATTTATGGAAATTCTAAGAATTTTCGTGCATTTAGTTATGACAATGTTACTGCTAAGCTAAAATGGGACTGGGCTGGACACGTCTGTCGCATGCACCCACAAAGGTGGGCTCGCACAGTTACTTGGTGGGTGCCGGAGAACGGCCAGCGACATCGAGGCAGACCAAGAAGGAGATGGCGGGACGATCTGGACACGTACGCAAAGGACTGGCCTGACATTGCGTCAGAACGAGAGTTAAAATTGACAATGTTTATTTATTGCTATTTTCTTATCTTATTATCTAGATATATGTACAACTGGTCTGAACACCTCTGTGTTTGTTTTCCAAGATGGTTGATGATCAAAGTGTACCGCGTTAAAGAACTACATTTTAATCAAAATTACGAGGAAAAAGCTTTACAAGGATTGTGGTTATAAGTTGAAATATCCCAGATTACTTAAAAAATGCCTTGCAGGTACGTAGGTATATTTTTAATACGAATTCGAACGCGCAAAGTCAAAAATTCACCACATTCATTTTATTTATGTCTGACTGAAGTTAAATTAAAATTAATTCCATTAATTTTGAAAATACATTTCGTTCCAACTCTGTACTTTAACTTACTTAATTCTTATCTTTAATTCTTATCTAAATGTTTGTACTAAATATTTCAAGGTAAATCTGACCTTCAACTGAGTAGTTCAACTTGTGAATACACTTTATTTTGTGTTATCTCTACTTAGCTGCATACGTCAAGCTGGTAATTTATATGATGCTTTGCAAAGCTTAGAAGTGCTCAAAGTCAACTGCAACTCCAAAGAAAGCTTCAACTGACATGACATGACATGACAAATGTTATTCGACATTAAGAACAGCAAAGGTTTGTGAAATGCATATTACATTATAATTTAAAATCACGCACCTACCTTTAGTATTAGATATACATGAAAATTTCTGCAAGCAATGTTGTGACCCCTAGAAAAAGTATAAGTTAAATAAAATAGTTTTCGTTAAAAATATTTATAATTTTGTAACATTCATGTATACTTACGTACATTTAGTAGCATTACAATCGTGATCAGTAGAATGTTCTCATAATTGTTTACCTTTTCAGGTACCACAATGCCAGTACGTAATTTAGTGAATACGTTCCTTCTAACGATATTCAACTGATCTAACAGAACAACTATAAATAACGCCCTTTCTGGTAACCGATCCATTAAAATTAATTGCCTTCTCTCAGTGTGTCAGTTAGTCTTAAAAAAGAATATTCTCAAACTCTACACTGAGTGCTGAAATCATGAACCAGTAATGGAACTTATGAGCAATAAAGCGGCTTTGTTATTATAATACAGTGTATAATATAGGTACATTTTCTTACAGTAACTTTTCGTTTAGTGTAGCAACATGAATGTGCTCGTAGTTAGTGTCGTATTGGCTTCGATATTAATTACAGTTAAAAGTAATATAAAATAAGGAATAGAATTATAAAGTTTATTGGGTGACATGGACAAGGGTCCTTAAATCCATCACGCACACCGATCTTATTTAGATAAGTAGTTGGCAGCCGACGGAAGGGCACCCTGCTTAGTTCGCTTGACTGATTGCCTCTAATGAATGTCACGCTTAAATCCCCAATCCTAAAATCTTTTTTAGGACACGCTTTGGTACTAATTGATGTTACCTTGAATACTGCTGGTTCGGTTTTGCGTTAAAAAGGGGTAATGGCGACTGTTAATCAATTCGATGGACAGGGCTTAATTCGCGCCCGTTAAAGAAAAATAAAAAAATCAAGGGCCGCACTTTTTCGGGCGGAATTGTAAAATGTTGCGATAACAATCGGGATTAATTCTACGTTTTAGGATTTTTGTCTGAAATGAAAACGCTATTTAACTTAGTGCAGGGGCTTTGTGTCAAGGCAGTTTTTATTCTTACTTAAGCGTTATATCCACAGAAGCTTCAATATCTTGCTTATTATTGCTAAATTTTTTTTGTGGTTATGTATAATATCAAGGCATGCCTTGAGTTAATTCCATAGCGTAGATCTGTCCAGATCGCTGCCACCATCTTCCGACCAAGCCACGACTACCTAAGCCGATGATAACTCACTATCAGGTAAAGCAATTTAGCACTGAAACCCATTTTTAAACGGGTGATTTTTCCGTATAAAAATATAGAAATTCACAGAAGCGTTCTAACTTGCACATGTTAGTTGCAGAGACTTTAAAGTATCTGCTCTCGTGTCGGCCACCTGGAAAGCTGCATGGTCCATTCACTGAACAAGAGTGGACTAGCGTGTGAAATGCACTTGTATATATCTGCATTTAACAAGAAAATATTACGATATTGTCGTGAGCATGAATCAAAACGTCTCGGATTGGTTTAATACTGACAAGGAATTTCAATTTTTGATTTTTACTAAAATCAGCACTCCACGTAATATTGGCACAGGAGGACAAATCGCAAGAATTTTGATCACGCTAGATACAAATAACGCAAGAATTAGAAGAATTAGATTGTCTTTAGTTTTCCTAAAATTTAACCCTGAGCATAATTTCTTTTAATAATAGTTTTGGGTAGGTACTTGCCGAAAAGGTAATGAGTATAAAACCGCCACAAAAACGCTGATCAATCCCACGATATAATCACAGCAAGTATACATTTCAATCATCATCATCATCAGCCTACAGCAGTCCACTGCTGGACATTAGGCTTCTTCCATAGCGCGCCATAACACTATCTTCAGCCCCTCGCATCCATCCGCCGCCAGCGACCATCTACATTTAAATAGTTTCTTTAAAACAAGATCAGTTTTTAAGCATCGGTTGTATCTGTTAGCTTCTAAAGTCGGGTTTTGTTCCGCGTACCTTGATTTTAGAGAAATTCTCCAGTCGTCTCGTGATCATGGCGCATGCAACTGTGCCGAAATATCGAGGTGCTCTAAAATCAAGGTACGTGGACCAAAACCCGAATTTAATTCATAACATTATGCAGTCAGTACCTAGAGTAAAAAAAAATAGAACACTCCACCGCCTGGGATTTTTAGGTTATTGATGTTAATTCGTTAGTTAGTAAAAGTTCCTAATAAAATAGTGACATCTGCTATTTGCGATTGAAGTTCCCTTTGAGAATCAAAAATGAGCTCCAAAAGCAAACGAACACTTTTTATTTTTGCTATACGAATGTAAATTGCGAAAATAGAGCCTAAAAGCTTGTGCTGAATAAGCGGCCCCTTGCCAAATATTACATAAGAACGTATAACGGGAACGACACACGATATTTTACTCTATGATAAAGGTTTGAGTTGTCTGTTCGGACCCAAAAGATGAATAACCTTGATTGAAATAAGTAGGCCTGCTTTTCTAGGTAGGTATTCAGTTTCGTTCCTTATATTAAAAAATAACTGTCTTGCATTTTTTATTTCAATTACAAATTTTTTGTTACTTTTAGGGTCATCCCGTAAAACCCATATCGAAAATACAAACTGAAATATAGATGCATAGAAAAACCAGAAAAATAAGACCAGCGCTGGGAATCGAACCCAGGTCCTCGGCATTCCGTGCCACGTGCTATACCACTACACCACCACTGGACAGTGATACAGGCACGAATTTCAAACAAAACAAACAAGCTGAGATATGTGGTGCATAGGAGAAACTCGTGTCTTGAATTTGGCAAACATATCACTTAAAGACCACAGAGATGTAAATCAAAAACGTGCCTAGAAAAATTCAGGTTGTACATAACATAATCTGTGGCATTACAATTTGACAATAATTCAAGCACGGCTTAGGGTCCTAAATGAACCATGACAAATAGTTCTATTTATTTCTCTTCTTTTAGCTTCGATTATTCCTATGTTTGTTTAATGG
Organism: Choristoneura fumiferana; assembly: GCF_025370935.1. Classification (NCBI taxonomy): domain Eukaryota; kingdom Metazoa; phylum Arthropoda; class Insecta; order Lepidoptera; family Tortricidae; genus Choristoneura; species Choristoneura fumiferana. The sequence continues at coordinate 10,063,111 of NC_133484.1, forward strand.
TGTGATAGTAAATATATATATTTTTTTATTAAAATCTGATATTTAAATTCTTTCGTATTTACTTGTAACGTAGTAATTTAATAATTTAATTTGTAAAAATACATTTGAAATACTCGTATACATTTCGGACTTTACGATAAATGACAACTATTTAAAGCCGGTGCTCATCATGTGATTAAAGTTCTATCTTTATCACTCTTTGCTATTATAAGCAGGACAGCAACATTTCAAACTGTCAATTTGCTTTAGAGTGTAGACCTGCTTTAGAACTGCGTTTGTGACGGGACACTGCAGGGGTCAAATGAGGGTCATTACTTAAATTTTGTTTATTTGATTCAGTTTATCAAATTTTTGGAATCTGATTTCTGAAAACGCTTCACAAAGCCTTTTTCTCCAAATGGTTTTCGATTTATTATAATGTTGTCAAAAATTGGGACATCCCAATTAGGGCTTAAATTAACATTGAAGCTACTGCGCGGTTCGTAAGTAACCTCAGTTGAGAAGATACCGGCAAGAAACTCTACGTGGTATTATCTTTTCAAAACAACACGTTACAATCTTTTATTTCGTTACAAATTCATTACTCGTCACTAATAATGGAACATAACGAAGGATGCTAAGCAATTATCAAAACGCGGAGAGTTCTGTGCTTGCGTCCACACACTGCGTGGTCTGTATTCCAAATCTCTTGCAATCTAAGAAATAAGGATTGCTATTAGGTGCACGAGCATTAAGTACACGAAATCACTAATAATTGGCGATTAAACTCAAAAACATTTAATCGATGCAAATAGATTACGTTAGACACTTGTGCTGTGATCGTGAAAAGCACAATGTTTAGTCGCGGCCAAAAGTGCAATAGATGAACTCGTATTATCAAAGGTCTCCCCTTCGGGTCGGCCTTTAAACTAAATCGTTCATCTATTGCTTACTTTCGAGCCTCTACAACAAGGTACTATTTGTAATAATTTTAAGAATGATTCGAATGTTTTTTTCTGAATTACTCGTAGTAATTCCTACTTATTCTAAATCTAAATTTACACACTTTACACATAATTTTGTACATGCCAGTTGCGCTTCGCCGATTTAGAAGAAAATAAAACTCACATAAAATGGCCAGTACTAAGTTATCTAAATAGTATGCAACCTTGTTAAAACATTTAATTGGCATAGGCTGCATCGCTAACTTTGAGACCGGGCACAGTATAAGATAAGAATAAAAAAAAACATACAACCTGCTTTAAAGCATAGTGTAATCATGATTCTACTCACAATATTATGATGATTATTGGCTTTCTTTACTTTTTAGATAACTTCTTTGTTTCAAAGCCGCACCCGTGATTCTTGAGCACAAACGAATATAATGAATGACAGTTTTCAGTTTAAATAAAGAGAATCCATGGAGACGAGTGGCAAGAGAAAGGGGAGGCCTTTTCCCAGCAGTGGGACACCGTATAGGCTGTTAAAAAAAGAGAATTCATACGTCACTTTCTATTGATTTATTGTATTTCTTTCACATCTAATCTAAAAGAAACCTCATTTACAACAGTTTAAAAACACTTACGCTATAATGGGTCGCCTGCAACTCAATAGCATTTAGCCTCAAAAGAAGACCCGATAGAGCTATTCTTAAATGTACTCAAAAGTAGCTCTATTGGGTCTTCTTTTTTTAAACGTAACTAACATAGACTTTAACTAAAAAAGACTTGTACTTCCAGCATTAAGTTTCAAGTAAAACTTAACATGTTGAGGATGTAAATATTGCTCTCACTATTTATTTACATCCTCTGCTCGGGTTTCTGTAGCATGAACCTTTCCGGGAGTGGAATGACACGTCGTCGCCGTCTCGTGCCATTAGCCACAGTGATGTGTCAAGACTATTCCTGGACACTGATTAACATAGATTGTTAGAAATATAGGTTCGACTAAGAGTTTTGCATTAGGTAAGAGTATACAAGGTGCTAATTAGGTAAATAACGGAAAATCTGAAAGTAGTTTGAACCTTGCGGATGAAGCCCTAATATTGACACCATATATGTACGTATGTGAATTTGACTTGAATTAACTATAACATAATTTGATACAACAGCAATCATGAGCTGCTGTAATGACAGTCTTCAACGCCTATTTTGTCGTAAACGCAGGCGGAGTCAACACTACATGCGGTTTATTATTAACACCCCACTAACATCCAGGTTATGGATGTGAAGCGGTAAAAAATTAGTGATTACAGGCTTTGTTAACTTGCAAAATATTAAATGTCAGTAGTAGGTAACTTTTTATGTTGTTTTAGGTTATATCTTGCAAGTCAAATTTTATCCACTTTCGGATGTACATTAAATTGTACGTATTTTATCAAAAACGTTCCAAAGCATTGTAATGTTATTATTTAATTTCGCTTTTATGTTACTGAAAGTAGTTCCAAAATTAAGAAATTAATTGTTGAGGTTTGAAACGTTTTTGCTAAAATACGTTCAATTATCATATTAACGTTCCTACAATCAACGGAAGTACAAAGTACATACTTATTCATGCCGTTATATACAAGGTGTTAATTAAATTACTGAAAACCAGAAAGTAGTTTGCTCAAAATCGAGAGTAGATTCAATCACACTATGTTTTAAATTAGGTTGCGTTGGTTTTATTAAATCCTTTTTTATTGTGCCCAGTCTAAGAGTTATGGCTGCAACAGGCGCCAATTAAACATTTAGCGAAGTTGCAAACTATTTCGATAATTTAATTCTAGCCGTTTTGCTGTCAATGTGTGATTTTCTTCTAAAAACGTCAAAGTGCAATTGAAAAATACAAATTATGAGCGTAGAGTTAGAAATGCAGTAGAATTACTGACTTATCAAACACACGAATATGTTTCAAAATACTGAAGGTATTTAAAAATAAATGCAATCAACTGACTTAAAATGAAAAAATATGTTTGGAGTGCCTGAGGTTTTCTGTTATTTAATTAACACCTTTTATATATATACATGGGATTTCTGCCTTTTCAGCAGCACCACGCAACGGCTACACGATGGCCCTGAAATAAATCCTGAGATATTTACAGTTTTTAGAGTGCGAAATAAAACAGGTTACCAAACGTTACGTTGCGAAAAGGCAGTACCCGGGCTAAACACCATGTCCGACACACTAGCACACGCACAACAGGCAGACAGCTTTCTAGTTAGTGTTCGTGTGCATTTAATTTTTTTTAAGTAGTTTTAATGTCAAGCAAAACGGCTTAGCAACATGCCCGGAACGTGCCTACAGATACCTCTAAACGACCGCTAATTTGCGGACGCGGTCTGCAATGACAACAAAAGCCATGGCATTCTCTAGCCTGGTTGGTCCCTAGAGCTATTTAAGGGGTTACCTAAAAGAGAAAATCGGAACTTGTATAAGAGTAGCTACCTACCCGAGGTGATTAATGTGATAAATTGTGATTTTCTAATCCTTTTTAGGGTTCCGGAGCCAAAATGGCAAAAACGGAACCCTTATAGTTTCGCCATGTCTGTCTGTCTGTCTGTCCGTCCGCGGCTTTGCTCAGGGACTATCAATGCTAGAAAGCTGTAATTTTGCACGATTATATATGTAAAGTATGCTGACAAAATGGTACAATAAAAAATTAAAATAATTTTTTTGTTACTGTACCTCACATAGACGTAAATTGGGGGTGTTTTTTTTTTCTCATCCAACCCTATAGTGTGGGGTATCGTTGGTCTTTAAAAACTATTAGGGGTTTGCTAAGACGACTTTTCGATTCAGTGATTTGTTTGCGAAATATTCAACTTATAAAGTGCAAATTTTTATTAAAATCTAGCGTCCCCCCTCCTCTAAAATCTAAACCGGTGGGTGGAAAATTTTTAAAAAATTCAGGATGGTAGTAAGTATATCAAACTTACAAGGAAAACTATAACGGCTAAGGTTGCTTGAGAATTATTAGTAGTTTAGGAGTAAATAGCAGCCTAAGGTACAAAATATACCTAAACTTGTAAGATTCCGTATTAAATACGAAATCCTTAGAAAAGCATTACTTAATTTTATCGTAATGGCTACGGAACCCTATTTTGGTCGTGTCCGACACGCTCTTGGCCGGTTTTTTTTTACTGTGCCCAGTCTAAAAGTTACGAATGCAGCATGCGCCAATTTAATTTTAAAGTTTTAGAGAGGTTGCATACTATTTAGATTATTGCCCTCGATTCCGTCCGCGTAGAAGTATGAAAAATATTTCAAGTCCTATTCTCGAACCTACCGAATATACACAAAAAAATTCATAAAAATCGGTCGAGCCGTTTCGTCAAACACTGTGACGTGCTCCAGTGAGAGTGACTCATTATGAGTTGCCGTGTGACACAAACTAGACTTTTGTATAAAACCGAATGCAGCAGAAATTACGCGACAGAAAATGTGCGGCACACGACTCAAAAAAATTACGCTCGTCTGGCTTCACTCTTACATTTATTAGCGTACCTACCTAAAGCATTTGTTTCTTCCACTGTAGTACGAGATGCACAAAATGTTTTATGACCACTATAAAGTCTAGCGTAGTAGAACAGACCAGGGTTAGTAGCTCAGTAGCATTTAAAGTATAAATAAAGAACTCATCTCTTTCGTACATGCTTATATAGATAAGGCTAATAATGATTTCTGCCCGTGGTTAAAGCACCTAAGGCACTGGATCACTATTGTAGTGTTATTAATTAGTAATGGACGGGCTAGATTATTTCATAAATAAGGTTTGATTTGTTAATCCCCGACGCTAAAAGAGGGTTGTTAAATAAAAGATTCTTCAACAAGGGACTAAAACAAGCTACAATGGCACGAGCTGTTATGTCACCCGAGCAGAATGAGGGTGGCTATAATTCGAGTGTCATTATGGTTTTTAAGTCTCGCTTTAAACACTCTACTTTTCACTTTGAATGCGAGGAAAAAAAACGACATACTATACCTACAAAATGACAATATTATTATTTTTGCAACGTATGCTCAATACGAGTAATGGATATCTGTTCAAAATTCAATACCTAAACAAAAAAAAGCAACAAAAAAAAATTGTAAAGTGACGCTTTAAATGCTTGCATATTTAGCCAACAGATTAAAACTTGAAAACTATTTTAAAACTAATTGGACTATAATAAAATGAATTCATCCTTAATATACTGAAATATATTTTCGCTATCGTTAATCGTGTTTCACGAAATTTAATGTTTCTTCAGTCATTTTGAGGTTATTTCCACGCCCTAAAAATTGACTATACCAATCAAAAATTACTTTAATCCCTAGAACTAAGAGTATAAGGAGCTTTATTCGCGATATGCAGAGAATAAAGTAACATTTTAAGAGCATGAGAAGTGAAAAATAAGTTTTATGTGTGTCTTTAGTTACCGACTTATTAACTAACACCTAATTATTTTTATTTGGATATGAATTCCTTGTCAGGAGAAGGCCTCTTTCGTCTTTTTCTACTCTTCTTTCTAAGAATTTCTTTTAGTTCATTGATATGGACCTCCGCAAAGTAACGGCTGATTCAATAAATTGTTTATTTTGTATGTTTAATGTGTAGGGTGGGATTTTTTTACACTCTGGTACTTCGTCTTAATTTTACCTCTATGTTTAAATCCATTACCTAGTACAGCTTACTACGTTTTGCTTAAAACATATCGTGTCTCATCTAGATATTTATTAAAAATCCGAAGGGGTTGAACGTTAGTTACCTAATTCAGGCTTTTCACGTTGAAATGATAATAGGACCGTTTTCAACAGCTCTACACATTATTACTCATTTAATCCTTGAAGAGTACAGTCGCTTGATATTTCACACTTTAAACCTTAACTGGACTGGACTTAAAATGTCTGAGACAGAGTGTGAACTGTTGTCATATTTGAGTTTGAAACCGCATATAAAAACTTTGAGGGCATGTGGGATCTTGTCTTTGTCTTGGGACACTCCATTTTTAAAGAGAAAGCTTCATAATATCTACATGTGCTTCAGTTTCTTCTTCATTATGCTGTACACGATACAGCAAATAGTCAACGTGTATCAAGTGGGTTCGCATTTTTTTACATTAATTTTTAAGTCCTAATGTCGGAAGTCCGAAATTTTTTTTCATACCATTTTACATCATAATGATCACTCTTCATATTTTTTTTAATACTATTTCATACTAATATTTGTTTTCATATATTTTCTTATACTAACGATCGAAACTCCTAATCATTCTAGTTCAAAACGCCAATATTCAAAAATTTGTTTTATACTAATATTTCTTTTCATATAATTTCTTAATCATAAGTGTCATTCATCCGCAGGCGCATTATTGACGCGCAGGGGCCTAGAAAATTTTCGATGGTGTGAAATGATGTATTAAGGATTCCGTTAGGTACGACGACGAGCGAAGCGAGTTACCAAAGTTAGGTAGAACTGTGACCCTACAGCGCGCGAGCCGAGCGAGCGAAGCGAGCGTGCCGCGGCAGCGGCCGGCGAAGCGCCAGGACCGAACATATTTTTTTAAGTAATATTTATAATAGAAATAATTAACGATATAAGTAAATATTATTTTGAATAGTCAGTTATCATTATGAAAAACAATATTATGAGTTCAAATAGCTTCTAAGAAAATTATGATATTTGTCTGTCATGAAGGAAAATTTTCTGAAAAACAACATTGTGAGTTGAGATGTGTTCTTAGTAATGACATTATGAGTAAAAAAAACCGGCCAAGAGTATATAGCCATTACGAAAAAATTAAGTAATATTTTTCGAAGCATTTCGTATTTTATACGGAATCTTCCAAGTATAGGTATATTTAGCTTCTCAAGCAAACTTAGCCGTTATAGTTTTCCTTAAAAGTCTGATATACTCACTACCATCCTGAATTTAGGATGCTAATCCTGAATTTTTTCAAATTTTTCCACCCACCGGTTTAGATTTTAGAGGGGCTCGATTTTAATGAAAATTTGCACTTTAAAGTTGAATATTTCGCAAACAAATCACTGAATCGAAAAATCGTGTTAGCAAACCCCTAATGGTTTTAAAAGACCTACATTAGGGACGATACCCCACACTATAGGGTTGGATGAGAAAAAAAACACCTCCACTTTAGGTACGTCTATGGTTTAATGTTTTTTTATTGTACCATTTTGTCGGCATAGTTTACATATATATCCGTGCAAAATTACAGCTTTCTAGCATTGATAGTCCCTGAGCAAAGCCGCGGACGGACAGACAGACAGACAGACATGGCGAAACTATAAGGGTTCCGTTTTTGCCATTTTGGCTCCGGAACCCTAAAAAATATGAACAGTGTCTGTGAGTTCCGATGTTATAGTAATAAAAATGTATGAACAAAAAAAGTATGAGGAAAAAAAAATATGAAGAGTGATTATTATGAACACAAATCGGTAGTAAAATAAAAAAATAGGAATGAGAGTCAATATGGACCCATATCAAGTATATCTGTCACAATATTAATCATATGATTACATCATCATCATGTCAACCGAAAGCGTCCACTGCTGGACATAGGCCTCCCACAAGGCTTTCCACTCAGACCGGTCTTGGTATATTATAATCAGAATCTCGGAAATGGCTCCAATGATTTGGATGAAATTTGGCATGTGGGGGTTTTCGGGGATGACAATCGATCTAGCTTGGTCTTATCTCTGGGAAAAAGCTTATTGTCGAGTTTGTTGCTTTAAAACAAATAAATAGTTAGTTGATTGAGTTGGAGAACAAGTGACGTCATAAGTTGCTATTTCCCATAGCATCAATTTCCATTCAAACTCTATGGGAGAATTGTGTTTTTAACAGCTTATAAAAAGTACGTCAGTTGATTGGTGAAGTAGGGATTTTGCCTATATAGAAGTACTTATACTAAACTATCCTAAAAATAACAACTAATATATATACAATTCCCCCAAGTCTTGTCCCTGCGGTAGAGTGCCCATAAGGCTGGCTGCATTTCCGCGCTGTCATTGGTAATTTCGTTTTTTTTTATTTGACTTAAAAGTTTGTGAGCGTCCGAACTTAAGATGATTCATAGACCTATGAATCTTGGCAGTTTGGGATTTGCACTAGATGAAAGTCGTTTTCTGTCTCGTATACTATTATACTGATGGTTTTGATACACTTGTGTCTGTATAACTCTAATACTCGTAATAAGACTTTGTTATCACACTGGGTGATTTGGTGGCAAGTTGGAAGCGAAGCAAGCGCTCTACGCTTTCGCCGCGAGCGCTCAACGCATTCGCAGCGAGTTAGCTACGTATTACATATACGCAGAGTTGCTATAACACCAAGGAAGCCAAATTGTTACTGTACATGAGTGCACAATATGGCGTCCTTGACACGATATTGGTACCTACGTAAACGTAATAGCTAACTCGTTGCGCGTTCGCGGCTAAGGCGTTGCGCGCTCCCGACAAAAGTATGTGCGCTCGCATTGAAAGCATTGCGCGCTAACTTCGCTTTCATTCGACTCGCCCGCAAAACGCCAGTGTTATAATTAAGGCTCAGATAATTAAAAAAAAAACTTTTTTTAGGTCCGTGGTGATGTTGATAAAATCATGGATTCAATGTTTTTACTTCTGACATTTTGCGACAGCATTTGCAAACAAATAGTGTTTTTAATATACCCTCATAACATACAAGAACTGTTCGAAATAATGAAAGGTTAGTATCTAACTATGTAGTTACTGTAGCAAAATATTTTCATAAAATATTTTATATTATCATTACTGATTATTTTGCTTACTAGGACCATATTTTAACCAAGGACTCGAAGAGCATCGACCCTTGCTTCTAAAAACCGTTTACCAAGCTCAACTTCTTCTGAAAATATTCAACAAACTGTGCTTGCTTACGTGTATACTTTGGGTTCTGTTTCCAATAATTTCACACTTCAAACAAGAAACAGTTGAATTCACGATTTGGCTGCCTTTCGATGCTAATACAAATCCACAGTTAGTATGATTTTGATTATTAGTCCTCGATTCGTCGATTCTTATTTCATTAGATTATTTCTATAAAGGTATTTGTTCGGTTTGGTGTTTATTGTAAAGGTATTTCCAAAGTTTTGTTAACTGGAAAATTCCGACGTAACAAGAATTCGGTGAATCGGGAACGCTCTTCCGTATGGTATTACGATAATAATTATACTAAATACTTCATTTAAAACCTAATACATTACACGTTGGGTTAGATAATAAGCCTACCGGTCTTGATGTAAATACTATAGAACATTAACTGAATAGTCATGTGGCCTACCTTTGACAGAAAAATATAATAGGGAATTCATTATGAAACTTACTGTGAGAACGTTCTAGAGTGGACCAGGGATCACATAGTTCGATAGTACCTACGTTGTGGCTGTAAGACAAAAGTGAGGAAGTATGGTTAGAAAAACGACCATCATAAGAAATCTAATCCGGTTTCGTAAGTACATTACAGTCACCAGCACCAATATCTGACACAACAAGCGTGCATAAATATCTGATATGACTCTATTTCTAGGGCCGGAAGGACGTGACAGATATTTTTGCACCTCCGCTGTGGCAGATATTAATGCTGGTGACTGTACCTTACCTACACATTCGCCTGAAATCTATATAGTTACATATTATATACTCCAATAACACAGATTACTGATACTTGATGGATGACGGCGTAACATTGTACGGACTGTGAACGAATTTTTTTCTACTTATGAGTCGAACGTGTCCAATTAGGACAAATTATGTCGTTATGTACTATTTACTAACTTATGTGAAAAAACGGGCGTTTTTTGCCCCTTCGTGTACTACGCGAATAGACAATAGTGTTTTTTATATTTGAACAGGTTTTATGTTGCTATATTCTACGTGTGGCTTCAGACAACGTGGCTCGGCTACAATAATTCAACAATGGATATTTTTATCGTATATCTGTTCGCACAAACCAAAACCCAACTCTCAATTCTAAGGTAAAATAAACTGAACACTGTTTTTTTTCGGGTTTCCTTTTTACAAAACATTATATTCTGAGAAAACCGTGTGATGAAATGTTTTGCATTTTTTTATATAAGTAACTAAAGATTTTCATATTTATTTCACAGAATTGATCTTGAAAATCTTGTCAGTAGATGCAAAGTTGAAGCGGTTTGTTCGAGTACTTTCAATGATTTACTTGAAAAACGTTTAAAAGGAGTTATTCACCATTACAACGAAATTATCAAGTGGGTATTAGAATAAACGTCATCCACTAATTATTTCTTCAATTTTAATAAAAACAACAACATTACAGGACAACATTAGAATGAAGCTGCTGCCTGGGAATTGAACCTAGTCTCACATTATTTAAAGTCAAAGCCAAAATATCTTTATTCAATTTAGACTGCTAGAACAAGCACTTATAAATGTAATAAAAACACCTCCGTTCCCTAATACCTAAACTTAATCCAGGGACAGCAGAAGCCTTATTTTCTAACACACTTGTAATCACAATCGTTTTCACGGTATACCTTTACTTGACCGAATTTAATTTGCCCGAATTTCATGTGCTATGGCACTGAAATGTGCTTCGGATTGAAATGTATGGGATTGTGTACACTTACCCACTGCGTACGTTTATCCCACATGACTCTAGAATGCGCTGTGGGCCTTGAAACAAATAGAATAGACGCATACTAACTTTACTTAACTCATACATCAAATATGCTGCCCTAGTATCCCATCCAAGTAAATTTTGATAACAACAAAACAAACCTTTCGTATTTTTTTGAGCAAGCGTGGGTTCTACTATTAAAACAAACAATAAACAATCTTTCGTTTGTAAATACTCGCTATGATTTAGGATCATCTGTATTTGTTTTAGTTTTTTTGATGTAGACTGAACTACGTTTTCATTTAATTTTGCAGATTTTCAACTTTAAATGAAAGAATTTTCAACGGCCCCATCCTTTTTCAGTTTTTGATCAGTGGTTGGATTATTTGTACCACGGCTTATCGAACAATTAATGTAAGTGTAATGTAAAAGATATTTAGATATTCTGTAAAATGCATAAATATCTAATATAGTACTTATAATTATTCCACCTCTTTCAGATGAGTCCTGCCTCGGGTGAATTTTTGTCCATGATTCTGTACATGATTTGTATATTTTCAGAACTGTTTTTATTTTGCTTTTTCGGTAATGAAGTGGCTTACGAGGTCAGTTTTAAAACCATTGCATATTCAAATGTATGTTTGCACACATACCGCGCTGACGCCCTTTTAGGTTTTCATGTATGTAAATGTGCACATATTTCTGTAGGTGTTTATGTAGCCCGTATAGGAAAACTAGTTTTTCTCAGGCACATGGCATGAAATATTGACGTTGTGTTACAAATAATAGGCTGAGAAGTATCGCGCTGCAGGCGCTGTGAGTCGGCAGCCTGCGCGCGGTCACTTTAGCGGCCTGCAAAGAGATTTCATACAACTTTGCAGGCCGCTGGCCGGCAATGCGACCGTCTTTTGTTTCAACGCGCGGCCTGCGACACTCACGCGGCCCACGCCCAGCAACACCGCCCGCAGCCGCCCGCCGCCAACAGCCAGCGCGACACGCGCGTACACAACAGGGCGACGAGACTAGCGTCCCGCCAGCTTCATTTCTTGTTTTTTATTTTATTTTATTTCATGTAATGTTTGAGAAAAGCACTATACAAGCCTCGGCTGGAACCTGGGGTTGCCTCTACAGTCATGTACTATTATATAGCAGATGACTATTGCACAATAGTACATTACTGTAGAGGCCGGGAAGTAGGGGGTTGCCGGCCAAGCAGATATAGATAGGGACGCGAGTCTTCATCCCTGTAAAATCTAGATATTTTATCCCATGTATTTTTTATCTTTTATTGATTGTTACCGTTTTAACAAGATTTATTACTCACGAAGGTTGTATGTAAGTGTAAGTTGTTTTTAAATCTTATGTGCAAGTTGAATTTTACCCACTTCTAGTGATTGAAGTGACTTATCATAAATTGTTTCTTTTTTCAACATAAAGTAATTTCGTTTTTAGGGTTATATTCTAGCCTGTAAATTAGTTACCCAATTTGCCGATAGACGGCGCTGTACCCCCGACGTTGAAAATGTTGAAATTCTCCATGTATCGCGCTGCGATTTTTCCTGAGTTAATGGGGTCGGGACGGATTTGCTTGATATTAGGTCAAATAAATCTCGTTTTCAATTGCTTTGGTGGACTTTGGTCTATTTGTCTTTTTTTAAATAATAATAAATTTCGCTCTCTGTCACCTAAATAAAAATATCTCTAAGTGAAGTCAAAAAGCCCCCCTCGAGTTGTCTTTAGTTCATTCGTTCGTGGGTACTGTTACGTTGCCATATTGTGTTGTGGGAAATTGGCCAGTTTTTAGCCTTTAAACTATAATAGTTAGTACCAATCTAACTAGAAAAGTCGTACTTTAAGTCCGCCTATTGTAGCGGTCGGGAACTACGGAAACCTATACTGAGTATGACCCAACAGGCTCTCGACCGGTTTTTTTAACTTGTTGATTCAGAGTGAAATATTGATGGAATCCGCATACGGCATGGAATGGCCTGAGTTGCAAGTGAAGCATCGCCGCTTTTTGATCATTTTCATGGAAAGAATTAAGTATCCTATAAAGCCCAAAGCAGGCAAGATTGTGCCGCTTTCTATCAATACCTTTGTGCAGGTGAGTTTATTCCGTTTATAAATCAGATATGAGAAGTTGTAAGTTTACTTGGCTTTAGGGATGAATTTCATGTTTTTTTTTCTATTCAGTAGGTACTATTACTAAGCTGTTTTTGCGGTCGATAGAGAGGCATTATGTATAAATCTAAGTAGTTTAATATGTTTTTGTTGTGAATACAATGCGCCGCCCCCGCAAAATAAAACTGTAAACGAAAAAAGTCAAAACCTCATTTTTATAAATGAATGTGTATTTTCTTGTTTGCAGATTGTCAAAACTTCATACACATTCTTCACGTTTTTGAATAAAGCAAGGAAGTAAAATAATAGGTAAACTTAGTGTAGGCTCTTCTTCAGTTGGATAAAAAGTACACTGAATTGATCTACACTGGTCTTTACTAATACACCGCTAATTTGTTTAATTTAAAGTTATGTAGCGAGCAAGGTTTCAATTAGTAAGAAGTACTTAACTCAACACAAATAAAGTTGCATGAAAATACAGTTTTCCTTTTTATTCCTCAATTATAACAATGTTCGTGAAATAGCATTGGTAAATAAAAAAGAAAATAAACCCATACATAACGTAAGGATAACTTTTGCAGGCGATCTAGTTCGAGAGAAATTTTGTTGCCTCCGGTGTACCTATGTCTGTTTATTTAGGGCTCTGAACTGTTATTTTACACTACGTCGAGCAATGCCATTCGATGTTTAAAGATGGAGCGACGCGACATGGTCCAAGCAACAGGCAATTTTTTCAGCTCTAGGCCAGTCATCACTACAAGAAATTAGATATGTTTATTGTTTAAAACCGTTTACAAAATGTGTACCTAACATTACGCATCTCTCAACCTTTTTTATATGAGCCACATAAGAAATGTATTCTAGCAATGGGTGTGCGAGCCGCACCACTGATGTCAAAGTCATAATGGTTCAAATTAAAATTATACAATTTTTATGCCAAGGAGGCCGCTTACAGAAGCTTGGCAAGCCGCAGGTTAAGTATAAGAATGTAGATAGTTGTAGACCAAAAACAAGACGCGTTATGCGGTCATAATGCCCCTTTAGTACGCTTTGCTACTTACTACTTTAATATGCCTTTATTTGTATCGGGGCATTTCTATTTAAAGTTGTATCCTTAGTAAAGTTTATCTCTCCGATTTCAACAAAATTTCGGAGGTAGAGGCACTCAGTCCATGATTCTGAGCTGAAAATTATTTAAAAAAATCGTAACAATACGGACACACCCATACTATATTTTGGGGACACATCTGGAGACCCTGTTTTTACAGCTCGGAATCATGGGCTGAGTCTACCTCCCAAATTTTGTTGGGTTTTATGCCCGGTTCACATTATTCCAGTAAAATCGTGCCAGTAGCAACACATTGCGGGGTCACAATCCAAACGAGTTACACAAGATCGATCGAGCACCGCAGTGTCATGCTACTGGAACGGTTACTGGAATAATGTGAACCGGGCATTTGGGGGCGAAATCTAGATCCAGCTCTAGCTGGATCTTACCATTCGAGACAACAATATTTTTATATTTTATACTTTTCAGTACGCTATAGTAGACATACGACTGAATACTCGTACATTGCTCTACCAATCCGGTAAGGGTAATAGACATTTTTAACCGACTTCAAAAAAGCAAGAGGTTCTATGTTCCAATGCTTGTATTTTTTTTATGTATGTTTACCGATTACTCAGTCAATTGTGGACCGATTCAAAATTATTTTTTTATTCGAAAGAGTACTCTTCTGAGGTGGTCCCATTGCTACCAAGTCAAGATTTGATGATGGGATCCTAGGGAAATCGAGGGCAAACCTCAAAATTTATAGGTGGTGTATAACGATTTTCACATTTTTAGCATTAAGATAAGCATTAACATTCAGAAAGTATTATTTGGTAAACTGAACCTAATGAAAAAGATCGTAGATGGCCAATGGAACTCGTCAAAGCTAAGTAATGCTCGCGCTTCTATAAACGATCATGATTAATAAACCTAGATAAGCATCTGATGCTGAAGCCAGAAGGTAGGCAACGGAACTCTGTTATAAACCAACGTAACTAAGCCGTGTTTGGACTTAATAGAATCGTTGTGAGATGTAGGTACTTTGGCTACCAATTACTAATAAGTGAGAAATAAAGAAAAATTTTAACAAAAAAGTAAAACCGACTCCAAAAAAATAAAAAATAAAAAACAAAAATTGGAACCGACTACAAAACCCTTGAAAATATTTTTCTAGGTAGGTACCTACTAGCTCGAAGTCGGTGACTCAGCACGACCCAGCAGGAGTGATTGAAACCCATAGTAGGTATGTAGGTGAGGTAGACGACTATTTGTTCCACTCCTGCTGGCTCGTGCTGAGGCACCGACTTCAAGCTAGTAGGTACCTACCTAGGAAAATATTTTCAAGGATATTGTAGTCGTTTCCAATTTTTGTTATTTTTTTGGAGTCGGTTTTACTTTTTTGTTAAAAAAATTCTTTGCAATTACATGTACAACCAAAAATTATAGGTCGGATTAAAAATACATAATTATTAAAATATTTTATCCCAAAATCCTAAAGAACCCTCTTCATCCGAGTTCGACTCGCACTTCCACTTTTTATCCCGCTTTTGCCCGTGGCTTCGCCCGCGTGGAATTCGGCTATCGTATGCCGTTCTCTCGGGAAGCGTGCATTTTTCCGGGATAAAAAGTAGCCTATGTCACTCTCTGACCCATAAACTCTATGCCAAATACCTATCACCTCCATCCATTGCTCCGTTTCGACGTGAAAGACGGACACACAAACACACACACTCGCATTTATATTATTACCTAAGTATGGATGGATACCCTCCGAATTGGAATTGTACGTAAGGTACCTATTAAGTGACGGTGGTCTTCATAAAATGTAAATTTATGAATATTAACGATGTTTTCTTTAGAATTTAGTGAAACCTTAGAATTTCAATTCAGTTGCTCGACGACCTAAGTAATGGTTCTTACCAACAAAACAACGATTAAAAGATAGTACTTAGGTACTTTTATAATCTTTTCTTAAAAATCTGTTCAAATCGGTTTTCTTCCTAAGTTAGTTGGTAACCTCAAAATCTACACGCGGCCAACAGTCATTTTAAATGAGTATTATTAATGTTACATTTGACTTCACGAAATACACGCTTATTTGTATTCGGTTCGTAACATTAAAATTAATAGTTATAGCCCCCAACTGTTGGAACTCTTTGTTTGCTGACGAAGTTTCTGCGGTGACCGTTCCAGGAACATTGTTCGTAAGTAAAGTACCTAAGTATATTAAGTAAACATCTTCAAGAGAAGAATGATTATGAATCGTTCAGGAATTATCCGCATATTTCACGTATTTAATGAATAATTTGCTTCTTCACGTTAGTTACTTTATTGGATAAGACAATTTAAGAAAACTAAGTACCTACCTATAAAATATGTACAGATAAAACTATGAAATTATAATATTCATTTATCGCCAAATTATAGGTTACAAAATTATCATTTTATTGTAGTGAACAGGAACGAATTCATATGAGCAAATAGAATAAAATTAACCAGCGAGGCGAGTAACGATTTTGGCCCCATCTGCCTGATGGTGATGGCACCTAATGGTGAGCTACTTATTTAGTGTATGATCTTTGGTCAGTTTTTAATAAATAAATAAAATTTTCCCTGCGTCTTAGCTTCCGAAGGGATACAAAAAAACTAAACCAGTACGAGTCGAGAGCTGCGCACCGACAGTTCCATACAGTCATAGGTAAAAATACCTGTAAGTACCTACACAACAAAATGTAAAAACTTTTTGATATTGGACAAATTTTAAGTTTAGGTTGGATGTGTTTCGTAAATGATGATAATTACTTTATCTCTGATTTTTTTTCCTAATTACTTATTTTTTAACTTATTGATTAAATTTAAAGGGATCGTGTTTTGATTCAACAAAAATATGTCAGTAGCGACGCAAAATAAAGATTAAAAAAAAGTAAAACTTCACGTTCAAGTAGATCTAAATAGCCTCACGTAGTACCAGGCAATAAGGAAAGAACAGAGTCCGATCCGAGCGGATGTCATCCGGTATGCCAAGCCTTCCGGGCATTCCTAATCCAGATATCCGTAGCTGTGAGGAATTCCAAATTTGGACCTTTAGACGTGGTGCATAATGCGCCAGTTATACCTTACCGCGCCACACGCGATGTACAAGACGTTTACAACCAATTTATTGTTGCAAATCGCTCGCGGTACTGTGAAGACTTATTCACACGTAGAAGCAGTTCCGTTCGGAGTTAATACGAGTATTGTACACGTACAAGTGAATTATGTTTATGTATGAGTTTGTTTGTTTGTTTATGAACATAGACTGTCAAAATTGTGAAACCCTGGTATGTGTCCTTAATCCTTACAGGGATTTTCTATAACAGTCCTGCCTAAGCGACAGAGCAAAAAGTGGTAGGTATACCTTTTTTTTTATTCGACTGGATGGCGAACGAGCAAGTGGGTCCTGATGGTAAGAGATCATCACCGCCCATAAACATCTGCAACACCAGGGGTATTTCAGATGCGTTGCCAACCTAGAGGCCTAAGATGGAACCTACCTTTAGGCAAATACTACTTTATACTGTCAACACTAATATTACGAATACGAAAGTAACTCTACCTAGCGTGTCTTTGTTGCCTCTTCATTGTAAAATCACTGAACAAACTTGGTAAAACGGTCATGGAGATAGTTTGTACATTGAGGCACAAAAAGGGTTACTTTTCATCGGGTTTTTTATAGTTCCCGCGGATTAACGTTAAGGGGATATTTGCGCAGACAAAATAACGTAGACGTAGTTTACATATCCTCCTAACTTTTTTAACAGACGTAGTACCTACTTAAAACCTAGACGTGGTTCACCAGCTCTGTCATTTTGGATATTATTTCAAAATTCTTAAAATTCTTTATTCAATGAACAATTTGTACCTACCTTATTCTTAGTGTTAATTGGTCCTTAATAAAGTAGATACTTACACGAGGGCACGACGCTAAGTATATATTTCTGCCTTTCTTTTTAGGGTTCCGTACCCAAAGGGTGCCAACGGGACCCTATTACTGAGACTCCGCTGTCTGTCTGTCTGTCTGTCTGTCTGTCTGTCTGTCCGTCTGTCCGTGTCACAGGGCTCTATCTCTTAAGCCGTAAAAGTTAGACACGTGAAATTTTCACAGATTATGTATTACGTAGTATGTATTACTGTATATCTAGAACAAACCGTCCAATTAGGTAAGTCCAACTTCGAGAAGGAGGTCAATCGTCGAATCCAACTCGGATGGGCAGCGTTTGGGAAACTCCGCAATGTCTTTTCGTCCAAAATTCCTCAGTGCCTTAAGACGAAAGTCAATGTGTGTTGCCAGTGATGACATATGGATCCGAGACGTGGTGCTTTACTTTAGGCCTTATAAATAGGCTCAGAGTTGCTCAGCGAGCTATGGAGAGAGCTATGCTTGGGGTTTCTCTACGGGATCGAATCAGAAATGAGGAGATACGTAGAAGAACAAGGGTCACCGACATAGCCAAGCGAATTAGCTCGTTGAAGTGGCAATGGGCGGGCCATATAGCACGGAGAGCGGATGGCCGTTGGGGCCGAAAAGTTCTCGAGTAGAGACCGCGGATCGGCAAGCGGAGCGTAGGACGTCCACCAACAAGATGGACGGATGACCTGGTTAAAGCTGCGGGTTCACGGTGGATGCAGACCGCTGCCAACCGAAGCAACTGGAGGTCTGTGGGGGAGGCCTATGTCCAACAGTGGACGTCCTACGGCTGAGATGATGATGATGTATTACTGTGGCCGCTATAACAACAAATTTTAATACTAAAAATAAAGTAAAGTTACAAATTAAAGGGGGTCGTCAAACAAGAAACGTGTTTTTTTTCAGCGTTCTTTGGTTGCTAGACGTTTTTAGCCGTTGCTAAGGCGACCGAGTTGCCTAGCAACGACTAGCTATTTCGGTTGAATATTTACCTTTTAAGTTTGCGATTTTAATGATGTTTTATAAAAGCTTCGATAATTATAATATAATGACTGTCTGATTTATTCCTTTTTGTGCCAACGCCTCGGTCGCCAACCTAGTGCTTACATTTTGGTGATATATTTTTATTAACTTGTAATGTAATGTAACTAGTTATGTTTGTTCGCGTGGAATTAATATTTTAACTTATTAATATAAAATTTTAATTTATTAATATTTGAAGTGGATACCTTCAACCGATTGAGCTGAAATTTTGCATGCATGTATAAATCCGATGACAATGCAATATTATTATGACGTAGAGCTGATCTGGTGATGAAGTTAGATGTTTGCCATAGGAACTCTGTAAGGCAAAAAGTACCGCCAGCAGAAGAGCTTGTATTAGAATTTTTAACAAAAAATTATTACTGAACTTTTTGTTTTTAAAACATTGTACGGAGGTGCGGAACCCTTCATACGCGAGTCGCTCGCACTTGGCCGATTTTTTAACATACTTTATACATACTGCCTTAATGATTGATACAATGTGTTCTGTTCTTTATATCCTAAATTTTAAAAATATAATTGTTTTTAGGGACTTAAACAACACAGACCGTAAAGGACATTTTTTAACGAATTTCCTTACGTGGATTATACTAATCGATAGAGAAAAAAAAACTGTAAAAGATGCCATAGAGAGTGTCTTTACGCCCTCTGAGCCTCAAGTTATCGATAATAAATATCACTTGCTTTGAAGTTTTCTCATTTAGTTATTATTCGGTCCGAGGCACTTTTGGACTGAAAAAACAATGGAAAAAACACCCACTTAATGGCAAAACTAAATCGTATGTGCTTTCCTTTTACTATTCCCTAACAAACAACGGCAAGAGAAAACGAACTGGGATTCCTCCAAGCATCAATTCGCACGAATGAAAGACCGCAAAATGAAAGGCATTGCTCTGGTTTCGGATGTGCTTAACATCTGAGCCCTTTGGAAGCGCTGTTAATTATTGGTCCAGCACGGAGCACGGCCGGGCTTTGCCAAAATTGGAGTGCAAACATATCAGTTTTCTGAACGCTGTAATCTTGTACAAACATCTCAATAACACTGCAGTGTTTACTTGTACGGGAAATAAACTGCTGCCCTGTACTTCGTGCACGCTTCTGCTTTAATTTGCACGCACGCAGCGTCACGTTTAGTTTAGGCATCTGAGAACGCTGCTGCTTTTTTTAACACGTTTAAGTAGGTATAGGTATCTGTTAGCTTCTGTTACTGTGTTTATGTACTCATAAATGCATGTAATGGATTCTTTGAGCTTCATTTTCACCCACTTTTTTGTGATTGTGGCGATTGTAGCGAGCTCTAATGTTGCAAGGCTCATCCCTAGCCGGAACTACGCGCGGGCGGCCGCCATAATGCATTTGATGTCTCTCGCTGGCTCGCAACTCTCGCAAGCTGAAACCACACTATCCAAACTAACTGTAATCAATAAACTGTAACATGAAATTAGCATGAAACTTGTCAATTTTGCTTGGTTCTGATAACAATATGATAATTATGATGGAACTAAATAAAAACTAGAGACAGTAAGTCCCAGGCAGAACAACGTAAGTACCTAGCTGTGTTTGGGCCATTACACTACTGCGCAAATACTTACTACTGTGCATTAACTTTGATCAAAATTACATATAAATCATTTACCTACAGCTACTTGCACGAGCACGCTGTAGATAATTACCTACAGTCAGCACAACGTACAGTCAGTAAATAAAACTTGAATTAAAAATGATATTCTTAAATAAATAATGTTCTTAAAACTCATTGTACTCGTATACTTGTAATGAATTGTGAGCAGTATTGTATTGGTTAGGTACATACTTAAACGTTTACCATAAAGGTGAGAACGACAAATACCCTCACGTTTTTAATCGTAGCTAATAACAATGAATGCCATCGCGGCACCACTTAAAATTGTATGAAAGAAAATGTGTAGAAGGCGGTGTTTTGTCCCGAAAGGCGGATTCGTCGTCGGAATCTCGACGGCTGGTTTAATTAGGGGTTGTAATGAATGTCGGGGCACGTACGCCTGTAAACGCGGCCCATTACCTGCATAATTCACGCAATGATAACAATGGCGGCGACGGTGACACCTCTCGTAGACATTGCAAACAATGATCCCTTTTCTAAATGTTTTTCTGGAATTTTGGTGGGGTTGGAGTCAAATGAGTTGTGTTGAGTGGTGTTTTTAATACGCTGAAACAAAAAGGCACCTACCACACAGTAGCTGCGAGGTTTAGCTAGCTATATTAGGTACGGGTTACGTTTGTAAGCGCAATAGGATTTTTCTACTACTTCCTAAGCAGTTTTCGTAACATATAACGAAAACTTGTTAGGAACAAAATCAACCTGTTTGATTCTTGACACTTGGCTTTGTTTCTGTATCTATATAGGATCGTACTTAGTTCTAACCCTGACTAGACATTCAGTAGTTGATTGTGCAAAACTTATGAATAGTGCAAGTGCATAAAACGCGAAATTTTACCCTGGGCGTTTATATCCACCCAAGCTGCAGGCGAGGGTTAATAGTTAAGTCGAGGGTAAAATGAGTTTTATGGACTTAGATTGTGGGGAAATTAAACAGCACTGTGGAAACAAAAGTTCAATTACTAGGTAGGTACTATTTAATACATGCATTGTTAATTTATACCTAATTATAAAAAATCTCAAGCTTCATTGTTCTTGGCTGTTGACGCCTGGTCTTAGTTAAAGATTTTACTTAACATTAGAGCATAAAAAGAAATTTTGCCTATGTCGCTTAGATTCCGCCCGCATAAAACGAAGTTTACGATTATGAGAAGTGAAAAGTGCTTTTTAAACGTCTCTGAATCCACCCTAGTATTAAAATGTTTAATTACACAATGTTTAGTTTGACAACGTCTAACGAATGCCATTGCCTAAAAACAAAAGTTAAAAATAAAATTGAAGCTTCAAAAAGATTCCCGCGAGTTTATTAAATACGTTATGGACGACAATAAGTACCTAAACAAGAGCAGTAGGTAAATACTTTTACTTTTAAAAGCTTTTATTTCTTCCTTCATTAATTCAGCTAAAGTTAGCCGTACCTAAAGCAAGCCATAATGCATTCATAATTATCTATTGTTGGTCAAAATAAATATGATAAAAACAAGGCCTTAGAATAATGTAAGTACTTAGGTAAGCTTCTCCTATCAAAACGATCTATGTGGTAAACTTACCTAATCCTTACCTAATCGCAGTGCTTGAACTTTTGGTTTCTGGCGTTAATTAGTAGTGCAGCAGATATACTGTACACTCGGCTCTGGGCTGGACTATAGTGGTCGGCCGGTTAGACGTCAATTCTGACCTGACATGTGTCACTTCCATACTAAATACGTCAAAAATCAAAAACATTGACGTATTTAGTAACAGGGTGACAGGTGTCAGGATTGACTCTTAGCGGCGCCGACTACTTATAGAACGGCATCGTATGCTGACGCGGTTGGCTATGAGTACGGTGATCATTTCTACTCTTCGACTCTCAAGCTAGTTTCTTACTCCTATGTGCCATGTACCTGAGGCCTTATTGTCTAACACACTTGAAATCACATTTTTTTTACCACTTCTTTCTATCGCACGGTATAAGACGAGGGTAGAAAAAAATTGTGAGTACTGTTTTATTTCGTATTTTTTTGAAATTTCTGTGAAAATCGTAGATTAAAAGTAGTACCTATTATAATATAACACACTAGCGCCTGTTACCCGCGACTCTGTCCGCGTAGAATTCCATAAAAAATATATCAAAAAAAATAAGTCCCCCACCTAGCCCCCGCCACATTTTTTTCGCGGACGCCATATTATTATTATTATGTTCTTTATTTTTTTTTCATTCTTAGGTTTAGGTTTTTATAATAGTTATAAAAAGTAAAATACAGAAAAGTACATACAAAATAAAAATATTATAAAAACCTAACCTAGTTTGCCGCCGGTAACGGGGCAGGGTACCTCAAAATATATATTGAAATGCTTTTGAAATTTCATAAATTTTATGTAAGTACTTACTTATATCACTCCGACAGGTTATGACGAATCTAATGATAGGTACGAATACTTACCACTTACAACCTCAATGTTATAGTTCCGCCCAGCCGTTTAGGCTGCAGCCAGGACCAAAGAAATGGACACACATACATACGCTCGAAAAACCTCTAACCCTCCTTCGGGCGGTCGGGTAAAATATCCCTCTGAAATGCCTGGTATCGCAAGCAAAGCTTTTAAATGCATTGTTACGCCATCTAGTGATGGTTACCACATAACAACAATGACTTATGTTTTGTGATTATGCATGAAGATTGCTTACACTTTTACTAGATGTCACTACTATGTCAATGGTAGCCACTTATCTTGGTAGCCACTATTACGTTTGAAAATTAATCTCAAGATTTAGATTACTTCACTATTATATATCTAAACCTATGAATATCTTCGTGTTTTTTTTTTAGTGAAGGTACAAATTTCACACTGGCAATGTCGACAAAATCGACGATGATTTTTCATGCTGTGCTGGGCTGTCACTTGTCAGTGTCAAATAAATGCTAATTTGGTTTCGTTCGTGGCTCGGAATTCGTTTCGTTATAGTGTTATTTTTCTGATTTACGCGTGTTGGATAGTGCTCTATGGTGTGGTATTTGCTCATGACGTGAAGGAAATACAAACAGGGTTTTGTTTTAGTATTGCGAAATTATGGAAATTTCACTATTCCCGAAAATGTTGCGTTATGTGTTTGTTATTTTACTGGTCAATACTGGTCCAAGTTTTGGTTTACCTCTAGAACAGCAGACTGGTAACGGTACAATAATGATTGGTAACCTGCTCAGTGAATTAGCCAAGGGATGTAAAAATGAATTTGTGGCAGGAATTATTAATAACAAATTGGATGAATGCGATCTAGGAATACCACCAATCACTGAAAGTTCAATTCGATGCTCGATGTTCTATGATGCCAGCGCTGTTCTATGCAACTTAACTACCAACACTTCGAAGCTGGCAACAGATTTCGCCGTTAAAACGAAAACGAATCAGGACTTATCCAAGTTCTGTGATGAAGCTGCTCATTTTAATCTGCCTCCTACAAGATTTCTAACAAATATCTCCGAAGTATTGCACAAAGATACAGCCTGTACAATAGTTTGCGCAGACAGCTATATTTTGAGTGAGGACACTAGTTTTTACTGCAAATATTACAAGTGGATGTTAGAAATAGTTCATTCACAAACTGCTCCAGTTATTAACACTCCTATGGGTAGACAAGTGGCAGTTGATGGACAAAAGAAAATAAATGATACAGCGGTTACCAATGTTGCCAGCGCATTGGAAGGATTACCAAAAAAGAATGAAGATAAAGAGACTTCATCGGACACTAATAACAAAGTATCAACTAATGGTGTGGATACCAACCAGATTCCTGTTGACACAGCACACCCAGAATCATCAGTAGCACCATCAGGCCAGAAAAAAAAGCTTAATATCTCTGAAACAGCACTGGATAATACGAACTCATCGGCAAATGGTGGTATACACATAGAGAATGTTCTGACTGATACTGGTATTGGTCACGGTATTGAGGCCCCAATAAAAGGTGGGCTTGATGGAGATGAAGATGACCAAGGCATGGAGAGAGAGGGTATACATTTTTATTACCTAATATAATTTTTCTGATATTTTAAACATACATAGTTCCACATGCCGATCCCATACTTCTCAGTTTAGTGATTTTGAAAATTATTTCAATAAATTTAAAGTTCTCATTTCATTGAAAAATGTGTACTCCACATAGAACATTTGGTAGTTATTCTTACAATTGATTTGTACTTATTGAAGTATACAAGGACTTACGTTAGAACTATAATTAAATAAATAAAAGGTAGGTATTGATTGAGTCATAATTTTGCATTGCATACAGGTTAACTCAAGGTTAAGAGGAAGTTAGAATTGGGCAAGTAGATATTATTATAAGGGTTTAACATTTATAGTAAATATTTAATCTGTGTAGCATAGTGAACAAACCTCACTTGTTTTTGCCCAACTATGGCAGAGCCAAAAGAAAGGGATGGCTATATAGAGAACTAGAGATGCCACGAATATTCAGATACTATTCAGTGTTCGGCCTATTTAGTCACTTTTATTGGTACTCAGCCGAATAATGCACACTATTCGGCTGAATACCGAATACCAAATCATGAAAAAAAGGCACGTCATATTACTTAAGATTAATGTATTCATTACCAAAGTACAATAATTTAATAAGTTGTTGTTGTTCATCAGTGGTAAGTTGTGATGGATAAAAACAAGCTTTTCAGCATTTGTTGGTAGCAATTTATTAACTGGTGTCATTTTATAAATTTTTTGACGAACAAACAATTGAAAAAGAACTAAAGAACAAACTTCTCTGCAAAATAACAATATTATTATTATCCCTACTTAATATTATAAATGCGAAAGTAACTCTGTCTGTCTGTTACGCTTTCACACCAAAACCACAGAACCGATTTTGATGAAATTTGGTATATAGGTAGTTTGAACCCCAAGGATCAACATAGGATACCTTGTATTCCGGTAGAGGGCGCCACCGCGCGATAACCTAGATCCGCGCAGACATGGTCGCGGGCATAACCTAGTTATTTATAATTATCTGACGCATACCGGGAAGTTATTTACTCGTAATTGAATTAAACAACAGACAGTCAATTAAATTCCCGCCCGCGCTCCCGCATGCATCGCAACGAGGGAGACAGGTTGCAACTCGTCTTATTCTTGTTTACGCGCACGACAAGCATGTATTTTGTGCCGAATATTCAGCAGCAGAATATTCGGCGCTTCGGCCGACAGCGTTGCCGAATATTCGGTATTCGGCCAAATCACTACTCGTGGCATCTCTAGTTATATATCACTGAACCAGATAACTACAGTCTAAACCAATCTCCAAGATTGAATTCCCCACAGGTAGCTAGCTCACTTGAAAAAGAAAGCGTTCTATGAAATAGTATTCAAATGAAATACGCATTTTCCCATAATATCTGCTATTATTGCCCAATCATGGAAATTTGGAAATTTGGGGTCATAACAATTTTCAATAATTTTCAGTTGTCACATCAAAAATAGCAATTATTTCATTCTTGTATCATAAATTATTTACATATTTATGGATGTGATTTATTTATGGATGCCCCCATACCAACTTGATATAACACACAGTTTTTTTTTTTTTTTAGAAAATGAAGATCAAGGGGACTCTGATAATGGTGGTGAAGGGGTAGATGATATTGATAATATGGAACAAAAGCCTGTTCATAGTGACAAAAAATCTGTTAAGGATAAGGAGGCACCAGCACTAGATTCAGAATCATCTCGTGCAGGTAGGTAACCAGGCTTTTAACGCTGCTTAAGTGACTAAATAAGAAACAAACAAGCTGAGATATGTGGGCATAGGAGAAATTCGTGTCTGTACCCCTGTCCAGTGGTGGTGTAGCGGTATAGCATGTGGCATGGAATGCCGAGGATCTGGGTTTGATTCCCAGCGCTGGTCTATTTTTCTGGTTTTCCTGTGCATCTATGTTTCAGTTTGTATTTTCGATATGGGTTTTATGGGATGACCGTAAAAGTAACAAAAAATACAAAAAGACTCCAAAAACCAATCTTAATTTTTTTTTAAATAGAAAACATTAAGTAAGTACAGAATACAAACTAGCTACTTAATTTTCTTAATAATGTTAAGTTATTATTATTATAGTTACCTATGAGCTATTAGCTCAGACAAAATAAAAAGTAAGGACAGTATTCTGCAAACAACAAACTTAGAACTGAAACAATTACTTTGGTCACCCACAACCTTATGACAGCTATGTTTGCTTGCTTATGACAAAAATGTGTATGACCATATTTTGAACTCAACCAGAGCTCATCTTCAGACAGAGCAACACAACCGTTCACTATGCTATGCTACCAGATGTTACACAAACAAAGGTTAAGGTTGCGGGTGAGCAAAATAATTATTTTAGTTCATTGATATGTACCTCCGCAAAGTAACACCTGATTCAATAAATTAAACAAATTGTGGTCTGATAAAAGTATGGGCCAGTATATGTGGACTGCATTTTAGCTACAACGTAACTGCCAACAGCAGATTGCGCATACATTTTTCATTGCACTTCCAGTGAAGTCGGCACAACTGTGCAAGCGGCGCGGAGCTGGCGCTGCCAAGAGCGTAGTCAGCGGTATCGGCCATTTTTGAAAAAATATTAGTTTTTCTTTTACAAATATACAATTTTACTCGCAAATGTGATGAAAAACTTTGTATGTCGCACGGGCGGTACTAGTTCCGGGTTTCGGAGTTTCGTTCGTAATTTCTTATTTACCGCCCTTAAGACACAATGTACTATTTTTAAATACCGTCTTTTGCCTTAGGACGGCAGAGTTGCAGTTGGAATGCAGTCCATCTGTACTGGCGCTATGCCTCACCTTATACATATTACTAGTATAAATCAACTAGGTTTATTGGCAATGTAACACCTTCCGGAACATTATTATTTTTATTCAACTGGTTATCCATACCTTGAATTATGAACTTGTTTATTCAGTTGTGGATAGCAACTCCATTGAAGTTACTAGCCATATTTTCCAATATTTTTTAATATTTGAAATTTTGATTTTCAGATAATTATGTGAATACAATAGATGAATATACGGACGATGATGACCACTTCTTCCCCTTCTTCTTGACTGCGGTTATAGTTGTTGTCGTGCTTTACGTGTTGTATCACAATAAGAACAAAGTAGGCAAAATGGTGAGTACAGCATAAGTGATATTTTAAATTTTGGATTGTTTAAAAGTTTCGACCAATCTTAGACCAATGTGACTATTGTAATTAAATTGTTTTTGTACTCGTGATAACGAACGAATTTATAATTCCGGCATGTGCAGCTTTCTTTCATTTATTTAAAAAAAAATCTGGTTTTATTTATTTTCACATGTATACATGTATATATAGTACGTCCTGGAAATTTGCAATCATTATTCGACCACTCCTAGTATCCGATTTTTATACCTATTTTACAAGCTGTTGCTGTTGCCCGCGACTCCGTCCGCGTAGAGGTTGAAAAATAGTTTACATCCTATTCTCATACCTACTGAATATACACAAAAAATTTCGTAAAAATCGGTCAAGCCGTTTAGAAGGAGTTTGGTCACAAACATTTTTGATCCGAGAATTTTATATACAATATTTGATACAATAAATATAGTCAGGGTCGCCGTCATGGAAACCGATGTGGAGGACTATATATACCTACCTACGCAGGTGGTAGGACCTTGTGCAAGGTCCGCCCGGATTGCTACCACCATCTTGCTCGCTAATCCTGCCGTGAATCAGCAGTGCTTGCACTGTTGTGTTTCGGCGTGGAGAGTAAGACAGCCGGTGAAATTACTGGCACTTGAGGTATCCCATCTTAGGCCTCTAGGTTGGCAACGCTACCCCTGGTGTTGCAGATGTTTATGGGAAGTGGTGACTGGTGATCTCTTACCATCAGGAGAGCCACTTGCTCGTTTGCCATCCAGTCGAATAAAAATAAAAAAATCTGGTAGAAGAAAATTCTGGTAGTCCGGCCAGAATCTGCGCAAGACGGAACTCCTCAGCAGTTAATGGCATCGAGTCAACATTTGGCATGGAATTGTAGTTTGGTCACCATAAAATAGAGCCAGCAAGAAAAATAACCAAATTTTTTTTTGACAGTAGGTACTTAAAAACAGTACGAGATTCAGCTATCCGTTACTTCATGACAGGTTAATCTAGGCAAAAAAACAAATCTGTGATGATTTAAATGTTACGAGGAATGTTTTTCTTGTCTCGGTGTGTTTGTTAATCATAGTCCATCTTATCTTACCACCTGGTAATAATTGTACCTACCTACTCAGAATTGCAAGTGTATGGTAATTTTTTTTCGCCTGCCCTAGAAACATAGTATAGTTATTTGAATACCAAATCTTTCTACATATTATATAGTATTGTATACTGAGAAATCTACATAATATGTACCTATATAGAGTTCTACGTACCTACCTATATTTCCTGCTACAGCGTAATTGGCTTGGATCGGACGATTTTGACCAATATGATGTCGATGGATTCGTCTTTGTTGCACATTGTGTAATTTCTTTTCTCAGTGTTTTAATTTTAAGCTTACTATACTAGTTCAATCTACCTTGATGTTTCGCCTGTATTGCAATAACCTTGCTTTCTTGCAAAGCAATAAAGACGGTATTTACTCTTTGTATTTTATAAATTAGCAACTGGTCGCTTGGTTCGGGCTTAATTTAGCAATTTTCAGCAACTTGATAAAGTCGAAACAAAACACTACTTGCCTGCTATAAAATTGAATAAAACAGCCCATTTAAATAACCAAACAAAACAGAATACAAGATGTGAATATTATCGTGTGCTGTGTGCAAGCAAGAATCTTGTTCTAGTATTAAATAAATATCTTTTACGTTTCCAGTTCTTCGGGCTGATAGTTGAAGGCCGGCAATCCGGCCGGCGGCGCACCAGCCGTGGCCACGCGTACCGCCGCCTCGATACGCTCGAACAGGCCATGAGTGCCAATACTGCAGCTCCTCCCAGCAAAATCATCTATTGAAGCAACAGTTAAGCCTCCCAACACTTAAGACTTGCTGCTCTCGAGTTAACGTATAGTAAGTATCACATACTTTTTCACTTCGAATGCGGCTGACAGAAACACCACACCATAATCATGGAAATGACGCAACAGAAATTCGTCATGATTCGCAATGATATTTAGGTTCTACGCTAGCTGATGCGGCTTGCACGGAGCGGTTGGACGCCTTATGAAAAATAGTATGAGCAGCACTAACAGCAAGTGTCACGTGCGACAGATTTTAGCTGTACCCGCACCCATAGGCGTGCGCCCGCTCCGTGCACCCGCGCCAGCTGGCGTAGGCCCTCATACGCCAAAACGTGACGTAATTTCTACAAAGGTGTTGCTCGTAACTGAAACAGCATTCAAGTCGTACCTAATCTCGTTGAAGTTAGGTTGCGTGATTTTGGAAAAATGTGCTTTACGTTTCCGTCATCTTTCGTTCAGTGACAGTCGAAGCATTTGAATGCACAAAATGCGTTAGGGGCATGCCAAAGTTTCGAGCCTCTCAGAAATTATACTTACTTGTCACGTTGGAACAAGTCCGAAACTCGAGGACGAGGATCAGCTAGATAGATCACTAACCGACAAAGCTAACTTGAGAAAAAGCTCAGTCTTGAGGTGTCTTAAATAAAAATCAGAGGTGACTCTCCAAACTGTGTGTGCATGCAATATCTGTAAGCCATTGTCAAGTATCAATGAAATACACACGCTACTAGTTGGACATTTATTTAAATTGGGCAAGGGAAACATGCACTGCTTTGGTCTTTTAACTCTTGATCAGGTCTGTGAACGTATGCTTCCAATACTTCACTAAAAAAATTAACCTTAGTGCCTATGTAAACTACTTATTGACTGTATTTTCGCTTTAAATTTCCTGATTAAGGGTTACTAGATCTAGCAACGTTATTGTAAAAATGCAACCAAGTGGATGCACACCTCTTACTGATTTTGCCTTGCTCCTTATTTAACTAGTCTGAAAATGTAATGCTACAATGTCGACAATATATAAGTCAAGGCATTTTTTTTAATTACCTCTCGTCCATTGCTACTAATCTGTAATTTTATTAAATAATATCGAATTAAGGTTTCGTCGATACGGCTTGTTCATTGCTCGAACGAAAATGGTAAAAGCGCCGAAAAGTTTTTATTCCTTGTGATGTAATTAAATTAACTTCCTACTCCTACGGAAACTTGGAAATTTTATTATTAATTTTAGATTGAAAATCGTTTAGGTTTATTGTTCATATCAAATTAAGCAACTTGGACGACTTTATAGTAGCAGTAATTGTATCAATTTAAGTATATTGAAATTATTTTTGCTTTGAAACAGTAAATTCTTATTATCATTTTGTTCTCGCCAAATGCTGGCTGGCTCAAAAACTGGCCGAAATGCGACGCATAGCGTAAGTAAAATAAAGATATATTACGCCATAAGCATATTAACTTACTGTTATAAAGTGCCATGCGTCAAAATAAACCACAGTTAAAGAAAACGTTTTGTATGAAAAACGTTTTATATACAATCTCGAACTAATCCTCTGAATATTTCAAAGGCACTAAGGGCAGTCTCTTTTATATTATCTTGTGTAACAGTACAATTAGTTAATTAGCTATAAATTACCCATCCATACTTAACTTCATAATATCAACACGTTACTTTTATTACTAGCACTATGAGATTCCAAAATTACTGAGTAAAAAATCAACACAACAGAGTTTCTTGGTCGTTTTGGCTCCCGGAACCTTTTGGGCCATATAATACGGAGCAATTTTAATCCCCACTAATATTATAAAAGCGAAAGTAACTCTGTGTCTGTCTGTTACGCTTTCACGTCGAAACCACTGAACCGATTTTGATGAAATTGGTATATAGGTAGTTTGAACCCCAAGGATCAACATAGGATACCTTTTATTCCGGTAGAGCGCGCCACCGCGCGATAACCTAGATCCGCGCAGACGAAGTCGCGGGCATAAGCTAGTTTTAAATATGGCAGCAAGTACAATATTTAGAGTAAGGATGCATAATTGTCGAAATTATTTCATTATGTTTCAAGCTGTGATGAAATTTTTGGTATTTTTTGTAGTTTTGTACGTAGACGTTTAAAAGTGTATTTAGAATATTGAAAAGTTACTGTACTACATTATTTACCATTTAAATTTTCACATAATTATAGTAGCAATTACATACTATCGTTTCATATCTCACTTTGATTGTAAAAAATCCACAATTCTGGCTTTTATAGTAGATACATATGTAGTTCCCTTTGACATTAATAGTGCGTATGTAAATGGTTATTACATGTAATTTAAACGAACAAAAATCAGTGTTAATATTAATATGCGATATGTTTTAACATCACTACCTAATAAATGCTACAAAAACTTTTAAAAAGCATTTTAAATGTGTTTTTTTTTTGTCTTATTTGTGCGCCGCCGTTTATGTTATTTTGGACATGAAAAGTCTATCGTGTATCCGAAGTAGACGATTTACAGATAAATACCTATACACTTTTATTTTATGTAAAGATTCAGTTCGAATTAGGGTTAACGCAGCACTATCTTTTTCGTAGTAAAAAGTACCAATCGCTAAACACACGAGTACCTAATATTTATCTCGACGTTTCGACCACATTACAGTGGCGGTCACGAGTCGACAAGTGTAGGGTGTCAAGTCTGCCTAGCAGCGCGAGTCTTTCGAACTACCCGAACTTGATCACAAAAGCGTGATAAGTCCTGTTTGTGGTATTTCAACTATGAGCGAAAATCACGAAAATTTAAAACATTATACCAAGTTGACTGTTCTATGACTAACATAGAGCCAGTTAGACTACTACATATTCTTTACTTAATGGCTTGGTTATACTTTTTTACATACCAAATTCCATCTAATAGATGACGGCTTATAAAGTCATCTGGTTTAATAGGCCAGAAAATAAGATTGCCAGTCAATAAGCATCAATTAATGTTTTGTGTTGTTTTTGTTACTTATTCTTATGAACTGTATACAGTCGGCTGTTTTTTTAGCGAAACCAATGTCGCTCGCACGCAAGTAACTTTGTTATATATATAAAATGCACTTTTCTATTGCTTTGGTTGTGATAGTAGCAATATAGAAATAAGTTTGGCGCACTTATATGTGAACGAATTTATATTTGTTCTAACGACATATAGGTAGGTACTTTGTTTTCATTTTGGCTCTGTAAGGGCATGATAATTAGTATTAAGATTCTATTTATTTCATTGAAAACTTTGTTTTTTCGTCACGTGTTGTATCTATGGCACTGTCTTAAGTTGTATTAATATTTTTTTCTTATGGTATACATAATGTACAAGTCGACTTAATAAT
Source organism: Choristoneura fumiferana (assembly GCF_025370935.1). Classification (NCBI taxonomy): domain Eukaryota; kingdom Metazoa; phylum Arthropoda; class Insecta; order Lepidoptera; family Tortricidae; genus Choristoneura; species Choristoneura fumiferana. The sequence continues at coordinate 10,095,852 of NC_133484.1, forward strand.
GTATAGTAAGTTATATAATTATTGTCAACTGGATGACTGGAAATAAAGATTAAAAAATTCAACGCTATTTCATTGTACGATCTTTACTCTCCTGTTCATATAACCACTTATTAACTCTATTTTAACAGACTTTAATAAAAAGAAGAGCTTATCAATTCGGTTTAATTTTTTTTATCACCGAACTCTGAGAAGATGAGAATTTATGTACCGATTTGGTCCTCTCGCCTTTTGTTTTTCTTATGGCGCGGCGCATTGTAGTAAATTTAACTAATGGCAAGCAAGATGAGCCTCAACCTGCCTGCCTGCCTGCCTGCCTGCGCCGCCAAGATTTTATGAGCGGTCGCTTGGCATAAAAATTATACTGATGCCATGCTGAATTATGCAATGCTGAAGCCCGCGGCTCCATTGCTAGAAAAAAATTGAGGCCCACACTGCATAGCAATATTGTTGCAGCTGTTGGTGAATTACACAACGGAAATTTGGGCCCGATTGAGTACGATTAAATAATTTTAGCGATTTTGTATTTAAAAGTACTAATACCTCCCACTAATATATATATGTATATTAGCTTGTACTTGATTTTAAATAATAATAAAGTTAAGATTGGTTTTTTGGAATCTTTTTGTATTTTTTATTTCAATTCCAAATTTTTTGTTACTTTTACGGTCATCCCATAAAACCTGTATCGAAAATACAAACTGAAATATAGATGCACAGAAAAACCAGAAAAATAAGACCAGCGCTGGGAATCGAACCCAGGTCCTCGGCATTCCGTGCCGTGTGCTATACCGCTACACCACCGCTGGACCCAGCTTTGTCCAGCTGGTCTTATTTTTCTGGTTTTTCTGTGCATCTATATTTCAGTTAGTATTTTCGATATAAAAATAAAGCTTTGGTGATCTCGACACTAGCGCCATCTTTTAAAAAGGCAGTTAACTAATGCTCCGCAATTTTCACAGGGGCTATTCTTGCCTTGTGAGTTGAGACTCCTTCGGTAGATGGGGCGTTGCCGACTAGTTTAGCATTTCAGGGAAGGAGTTCAAAAAGTTAGACATTGTTAGCCCGAGGCCTTATTGTACCTACACACTTGGATCACAAATCGTTTTCACTACTAGGTAGGTACCTTCTAGGGACCTTTTCTGTCATAAGTAGGTCCGCTTTGAGACGAAAAAGCGATCGCGACGAACGTCAGTGCGTTAGACAATAGCGCTGCTGTATTAAAATAAAAACAAGTTTGCTTTGCGATAGATAGAGCTAATTAGTTACCTACAGCTAATGGCATCAACTTAATAAAATTTGGTATGCAAATGTAGTTTGAGCGATAATGCAAGTACAATCATCAAAAATTACAGTCAGCAAAAAAAGCTTGTATTAAAAATGATTTTTTTACCAAAAAAAATTTTTTAAATGAATTTCAGAGGTCGCTATCGCTTGATAAAGTTTATAAAAAAACGTAAATTGGCATCAATACAACATGTCCCGATTGTCCCGGTTTTGTATTTAGTTTACTTTTAGAACATCTTGGACATCTTGGTGTATCAAGTAAAAGAAATTCCCGAGCAATCGCCCAGGAATCCCCTCTACTCGATACACCCCCCTCGCTTCACGACGGTTACTTAGTTAATTGTGAATGACTTCAGAAATAAATAGGTACCTAAAAAAAATCTATTTCAGTGTCATAGGTACATATCTGATACGGTCAATTCACGAGCCACCATAGAAACTTTCAAAGGAAAAGTCATTAACGTTTTTTCTTGTAAATTAATACGATGTCACTATGACGTTTACTGTGAAATGGTTCCATGGTGGCTCATTCATGACTTAAAGTCCTTGACCATACCTACCTACATATACCATACAATTTACTTATATGCAGTAACGGATGAATATTTTTTATGAGTGTAGGCCACGCCTAATAAATTAAAATAATAATTTTCTCGTCTTCGGAAAACTGCCGCCCCTAGGACGCTGCCGCCCCTAGAACGCTGCCGCCCCTAGGCCGCGGCCTATGGTTTATTGACATCGTCCAGGACTGCTTATAATATAAGCAGTATTGTATATAAGCCTTACATGGTAGAGTTACCGCTGGGAGATTAGAGCGAGAGAGAGAGAGGTACGTTAGAGCGGGATAGAACGACGAAATTTTTCTGACACGTTAGTTAATTTTGCTTGAGAGAGTTATGCCTAAGCATCCTCCAAAACTCGCGTGTTCATAATATATAACGTGCTGTGTTGTATTAAACTAGAAGAATGAGCAACTCCACCCAGGAGATCCACTTGCTCGTGTGCCATCCAGTCGAACAAAAAAAAAAACATGTAGGTATAGGGAAATTAACTTTAGTTAAATTTTATTCGTAGGTTAAATTCAATACTTACTCACAATTCAATTATACGGTATTGTGTTAAATAGTTTGACATGTTTTGTTTTTTCAAATGTATTGTATGAACTAATTTAATTTTTTTGACGATTTAAATTTTATAATTATTGTAACAAACAAGCGCAAATACTCAGCTTTAACAAACTATCATGAGTTTGCGGCGGTTGCTTTCGAGACAATGGGTCCATGGTCGGAAGACACAATTTTTTTTATCAAGGACTTATCTACTCGTCTGGTTTTGGCCTCAGGTGACCCCAGGGCTGGCACTTACCTCTCGCAAAGATTAGGAATAACAGTTCAGAGAGGTAATGCTGCCAGTGTCTTGGGGTCAATGCCCGGGGCAGAAAATTTAGATGACGTTTTTATTTTGTACTTAACATAGTTTAGTTTATAAATTGTTTTAGTCTTGGATGTTAGATAGTATTTATTGTACACAATATTGTAGGATATTATTGCATTAGGTACATTTAAACTTGCAAATTATTTGTAGGTATGCCTGTGGCCCCTGTGGGCGAAACATACTGATACCAATAATTACGCTGTAACACCTTGTGTATATTGTAACCACCTATTTTTACAAATAAAGATACTTTGACTTTGACTTTTTTATGCTTTAGTTTTTGATAGCTCGTAAAAATATTCCATTGACATTTATGTGGCTGCTAAATTACATTAAAATTTGTTCCACAAATCTGAGCAGTTTGACCCTAGTTTGATAAAATGATTTTCTTTCTTTCCTTCTATAAAAATGGAAATAATGTACGCAAAAATAGCCAAAAAGTAAAGGCGCAACAAAAATAATCTCACCTGAGCCCTCTTGGGTCTTCTGCGTAGGTATAAGTGAGGCATCAATCTTTAGATGTCACTGAGCCTAAGAGGTAATATTCCGATGCTATTGGGCAAAAATAACATCTTATCCATAACCACAGGATAACCACAGTACCTAGTCCCTTAACTCGGGTCGGTAGGTAGGTAATTAACGTAGTATGTAGTAGGTAATGACAGTACTGACTATTTCAGGCAATAGTCATCAATAGCAAAGGAAATTTGTTGCAATGTGAAAATTCTACTATATTAAGCTTGCCTTGGAAATACAAAAGCATAGGTAAAGGTTTTACCATTATCATCATCATGTCAGCCGAAAGACGTCCACTGCTGGACATAGGCCGCATCCACCGCGATCCCGCGATCTTAACCAGGTTGTCTTCCGGTCCGTGGACGTCATTCGAGAACATTCTGACCCCATCGGTCATCAGCACTGCGAGCAGTGTGCCCCGCCCACTGCCACTTCGTCGTCGGTGACCTTAGTTCTACTGCGAATACCTATCATCATTTCTGATTCTATCCCGCAGAGAAACCTCACCAACCGTAAGGTTTTACCAACTTGACTCGAAATGCATATTTCAGAATATATGTGTTTGACATTGGAAGACTATTACATCCAGTTCATTTAAGTATTTGACGGTGGAAGCATTTTACACTTCCACTGAACGTACCTAGATAGTATAATACTTACCTAGGTAAGTGCCTTTTGTGGCGGCCTACGCACAGAATAAATGTGGTTATTTCCAAATCTGTAAACATTTCTCTGTTTTGTATATAAATAATTTACACAACATCGATTGTATCCAGAGATCCAAAAATAGGGCTAACCAGCAGTTGAATTTGCCTTTCGTATACCGTCTTAGCGACCCTAATAAATTTATGTCAATGTTTAGGGCAAAATAAATCAGTTTCACCATGAGACAGTTGGATTAATCCAAATGTTGATGTGTTTGTGGGTTGAAGTCATTCAAATACTTAAGTTGCTTCTTTTATTCAATGACTCGTACCACCATTATTACCATTTTGGTAGGTTGTTATTGGATGAAGAGACCGGCGCAAAAGCCACGACGATCTTTCTAAAGAAGCAAATTTTGGATTAAGTCACTCTTTTGACAACCTCAATTAATTGTTCTTAACAACAAAAAGCTTTGTTTTCAAAAGTTTAGGTACCGCACGTGTAATGAGACGTGATCAATTGTTTTGAACAGTGGGTATTCAACTTTATAACCCGTAGTTAAAAGAGCTATCACGTGCTGAAAATTCGGTAGGGTAAACCCTCCAGTGAATGAACACTTAAGAAACTTTTCTACTTTGAAAAATCACTACTCTGTACTTATTAATAATTATAATGGTTTTATGTAATTTAATCAATCGTTATTTAATAAACAAGAATTTAATTTCTGCGATTTTTTATTACATGTGTATAGTTTTTGAGTTGTGGAAGAATTTATAAAAAAGTACCCAAAAACCTAGTAAATGAACGAAAAAGTTAATGAATGAACAGAGTAAAACCCAGTGAATGAACATTATTTAGATATATTTAATCAACATTTAGAAAAGCATTTTTTAACATAAAACGAAGTCTTCTTTTTCAGTTATTATTATATAAAATCTTGAGGTAGGTACAGCACCTTCAGTATTCCAATTATGTTTCTGTATTACAAAAATAAATTATATAATTCTATTAAAGTAGGTACAAATTAAGCACCTTAATATCTTGATTAATTAAGCAAACATTATTAACCTTTTTGTGGTCCAACTACAGCCACATAACGTCACTACTTTTTTTAAAAACTCGTAGCTCAAAATAGATAATTTTTCCGAGTGAACTTTATAGACATTACATCAAGGTTCAATTTTGTTGACATATTGATTTTAGATAAGTACGAAATTTTTTCAGTGACGATAATCCGAGCTTTATAATAAAACTTAATAAATAACAAACATTAAACTCTATTGATACTCGTATTCTAATCAGTCTGTAATCAGTCTCTAATAGTTAAAAGTATCATCATTTGGGACAAAAAAATCTTAACAACCCAATTTTTAATTATAGATTGTGGCTAATAACAATAAGCAACTTACTACAAGCAAAATCTACATCATTTTTTAATCATTTTTAATTTATATAAAAATAAAAATCGATCAAAATAAATCAATAAAACAAAAAAAATATATAATTATATAGTAATTCATGACAAATAAAAGGTACACATTAACTGAACAATTGTTTTAACTGTTCCTATTTCCTTTCCTCGCAATCCCCATTTTCTCCTCGACGTGTCTATCCACCCTCGTTGTACCGGCTCGGGTGACTATATGAACGTCTTGGGTAAAATGGCTTGTTTTATGCTCTTGTTGTACAATCTAATATTATTAACAAGTTCATACATAGGGTTAGTAGGTATCTAGTAAATGAACAAAGCCAAATTTCTATAGTCCATTTACTAGATTTTTCATTCCTATGAATGAACACTAGTGTCCCAATACTAGTTCAAAGAAACAGAATCGTTTTCTATGCAGAATCTGAAAACACAACCTTAATACGATTACGTTAACATTTAATTTTAGGAAAAAAACTATATTGAGCCGACACCAGTAAATGAACAGACTGTTCATTTACTGGTTTTAGAACATTTGATAAGCCAGTAATGGAACACCTAAAAATATCAACTTAACCGCAAAATAAGCCACTAAAGAGTACATTTATAGAAGATTTAACTCTTAATCTAACCAATAGCTAAACTTTTTAGTGGTATACATGAAATAAGCAGTTCAAATGTTACTCCAAACATGCACTGTTCTTACCTGGGATCTAATTTTTCCATACAAAACTTCAAAAGCAGAAATACGTGAACTTCAAACGCCTGCCATGTTGAAATTGGCCGAAAATAAATTTACCGATTGTTGCCATTGCATAGTAAATCGAGTTGCCGGTAAGAAAAAAAATACGACAGTTGGTGGAAATGGCTATATTGCTTATTTTAGGCAAAAAACGTGATTTTGTTCATTCACTGGGGGGGGTTCATTCACTGGAGGGTTTACCCTAGGTACTTATTGATTTCAAATTTTACTCGTATTCGTTGAAGAAAAGGCACCAAAACAATCGTCATCTTTTCTAGACCTTTTCAACTGTTCATCGCCATGTTTTTGAGTTCAATAAATTCACCCTTGGATGAGACTGCGTGGACAAAAAATAGCGATGATTGTTAATACTATAGTACTATAGTACCTACTCAACTCAGCTGTGGTGTGGTTAACGTTTTGGAATTTTTCGGTCACTTCCTGGTATCCGATTGAGTTAAAACTTGACATTCTTGATAAAACTTGATATGTAAGTTACGCGATAATTCACTAATCTGGTGTATAGTTAATTGAGCGACCGATTGTAAGATCGTCTCCGCAGGACGGAACTCTTCGACAGTTTATGACATTAACTTAAAATTTGGATAATATATATAATTTGAATAAAAGATATCGACATGAACTCCAATACCTTAATAATAGAGTATATGTGCCGATATTTTTACCTACCTTGGCCGCTCCGAAATATCTGGTGGCGACTGTACAGTTAAAACTTCTGATTTACCGTTTTCTGATTTGTTTTTACCGACTTAAATTTATGTATCATGGTTTAAACCGTTATATTCAACAAAGTTTGTTAAACTACCTGTCTACGACATTTATTATACAAAGCTTTTGCCTGCGGCTTCGCCCGCGTGGAATTTGGTTATCGCGCGCCGTGCTGTTCCCTCGGGAACTGTGCATTTTTCCGGGATAAAAAGTACTTACACTCTCTGGCCCATAAACTATCTCTATGCCAAAAATCACGTCGATCCGTCGCTCCGTTGAGACGTGAAAGACGGACAAACATACAAACACACAAACATACAAACACATACACTTTCGCATTTATAATATTAGTATGGATGGATTTACACGATCAAAAGGAAGATTTGAATTTATAAAGCGAAAGCAAAAATTGGTTGATTTCAGATAATCGGAGCTTTATGGTTTAATAAAATGAACATTCCAAGGATCCTCCAAATATTTGGAGAGTTGAATTGTGTTGTCCTCAAAAGCCAGATGTTTATCCAGACAACTTCAAACAAAATACGCTGAAACAAATGAGCTGGAATCTGCTAAACTTTCTTTAGTTCCGGGAAAACTTTCTTGAGTGCAAGATTGCCGAAATGAATTGGGTAATTAATTTAGGTGCTGAATTAGTTAGACGAGGAAATGTAAGTAGGTATACTCTCAGTTTTCGCTTCGGGGCGCACTTGGAATACAAATTGAATCCTCAAACGGGAACTGGTTCCTATCTGTTGTTCATGAAATAGGAGCTTTTAAAAAGTAATTATGTACAGAATACCTACACGATATACAAATAGTGAATAATTACTTACCATATTCTTAAGCGCGCCGTTTACAGTCACAAGTTCAGTTGTGTACGGCCCAGGAATCTGGATAGGTATTATTTATATGAATTCAAATCTTAAGTAAGTTTTACGCATTGTTTGTTAGACGTTTATCCACAACCCTGTTTTCGCAGTAACAAGTTATACAACATTCAATGTTTAATCGTTATATTGGTTAAAGGAAACCTTTCTCTATAGGTACAAGGGATTAATTAATACAATCATTCTGAGAGGACGCCTGTGCCCTGCAGTGGGACGTATATAGGCTGGGATGATGATGTCACTCTCGGGCCCATAAACTATCTCTATGCCAAAAATCACGTCGATCCGTCGCTCCGTTTCGAAGTGAAAGACGAACAAACATACAAACACACTCACTTTCGCATTTATAATATTAGTATGGATTATGACAGCGGCACTGGGTGAAGTTCCGAAAACGCATATATGCGTCGGTGGCAGTGAATGCGTTAACGGAGTCCGAATGGAGTTCGCTCCGCTCATAGTGGAGGGTAGGCAGGCAGTATACAAGAGAGCTGGTGAGAGCTAATTGGCGCATTGTTTGATCATATACGGGGTTTATACTGCTTAGAGAATGGACTTAGTACCTAATGTTCATCTAATACCCACGAAATACTACGTTCATTTAGTAAGACGAACCTTGCGTCGCTTATAAGCCTGCATGAGTGCATTGCTTCTAATTAATTTTACATGTCCTTAATATTACGCTTGTGGCATTTGCGACATTTGAATATAAATTAATAATTGTACGCCGTGTTCGTAATGCTTGTTGATGATACTGCAGTGGCAAGTGGGCGACCGAACTTTGCTCGGGCTAAAACTCGGTAACAAGCGTTTTCCCAGAAAGCTAGATCAATTTTTCATCCCCGAAAATCTACATGCCAAATTTCATCGAAATCATTGGAGCTGTTTCCAAGATACCCGAAATCCATATCCATACTTCCATACTAATATTATAAATGCGAAAGTGTGTGTGTTTGTATGTTTGTGTGTATGTTTGTCCGTCTTTGACGTCGAAACGGAACGACGGATTGACGTGATTTTTGGCATAGAAATAGTTTATGGGCCAGAGAGTGACATAGGCTACTTTTTATCCCGGAAAAATGCACAGTTCCCGAGGGAACAGCGCGCGATAACAGAATTTCACGCGGGCGAAGCCGCGGGCAAAAGCTAGTAGGTATCTATATAAATAGGTATAAAAGAATTGCTCGTTTAAATGTATTAGATAGATATAAATAAGGGTTAATTACAGCAGGTGGTTGGGTTAGTTTTACTACCCAGCGTTTTATATTACGTATACCGCATCAAACGTGCGACTATAGTTTACTGTTGAACTAATATTTCCCTGTTGAAAAGCAACGTAGCAACAGGCCAGAATTATGATCTACGTCCCACCCTGGTAATGATACCAATGTTGTGCAAATAAGCGGTATCGCGTGACCCGACCCACATCAATATACGGATGACGTAATTTCCCGAATATCCAGTTGATACAAAATTGGTCGCGGTGTGGTGAAGGTAGCGCATATATCACGGTTCAATACCTAGATACAGGCAGTGCCACGAGAGATGAAGTGAGGTACACACCCAGCTACAAAAAGAACTTATTGCATAAAATAAGAAGGAATTAAATGAATGAGTAAAAATTCAAAATTCAAATGATTTATTCAGAAAATAGGCCGCAATGGGCACTTTTACATGTCATTTTTTTTAAACTACCAGCGCTTTCGGAAAGACCATCATTGCCAGGAAGAATGCGCCGCAAGAAACTTGGCAGAAAGTCATTTTTTCATAATAATATAATTACAAATAAAATACTTAAAACTATATTATACAATTAAAGAAAAAAAAAACAAAAATATTAATAATAAATATAAGTAAATGTCAAAATCCTGCTGTCATTACACGATATATGCTCTTGTGGGCGTGACCGACACACACTCTAGCTACCGAACAACGGCTAACTAGTGTCTAACTTAAGTGCCTAAAGAAGCTATTGTATGTAGTAGTAACGTGTCCGTGTAAATAAATTGACGATCCAAATTAGAAAAGTGACTTCAGCTCCATATCAATTCTGTGCACTACTACATACAACAGATGCCGTATTGCCTAACGTTTCTAACGCTCGCGATCGCAATCAAATGACAGTTTTTGTATGCGAAATCTGTCATTTGATTGCGATCGCGGCCTTCAGAAACGTTAGGCAATACAGCCTCTGGTCCTTTACTTAAGTTTTTACCTATACTTATAATTACCTATTTGAAAATCATAAATAGGCAAAAAGGTAAAAGCTTTAAAAGTCCGTTATGTTGTCCTTGTCTCATATAACTTAAGTTTGATTAAAGAGTAGACTACAGCCTACACAGTCTATAAAATTTCCATTTATTCATGAGATAATAAATCCATACTTTTAGTTATTCAAATATTTGTGTGAATTCATAAATATGGTAATTGATCTAGAACAAACAAGGTTAATTTAGGCATTGCGGGCTTCTTATTCCCGGCTGAGCAGACGACCGTCGCCGACGCATCGCGATAGCTCCTAAAAGTCTAACACATATATTATACTACTCTTTGGTCTAACATATTCCTATCGTAGTCAATTATTTGTAGAGTGAACTGTAAGTCAGCCGGTATTTACGCCCGCCATTTATTTTCTATTACATTGTATTTTAATTATACCAAAAAATGGTAATGAGCGGAAACGGAGGCAACTGACGGAGTGGACCGGAGTAACAAGCTTAATCTTCTTATTCAGTGGAAGTGCAATCTGCAGTTTACCATTGCGAGTTAAACGGAGTCTACGGAGTCCGCTCTGCTTGACATTAATAGGTGGATATTAACATATTACACTTTTGGCCTCATATCTTTACTTGAGTTAGTTAGCTAGTTAGTTGAGATAGGGATAAATCACGGTTAGTTTTATGTAAAAAAAAACCGGCCAAGAGCGTGTCGGGCACGCCCGAAATAGGGTTCCGTAGCCATTACGAAAAAATAAGTAATATTTTTTTAAGGATTTCGTATTTTGTACGGAAATCTTCCAAGTTTAGGTATATTTTATACCTTAGGCTGCTATTTACTCTTAAACTACTAATATTTCTCAAGAAAAGTTAACCGTTATAATTTTCCTTGTAAGTTTGATATAATTACTACTATCCTGAATTTTTTCAAATTTTTCCACCCACCGGTTTAGATTTTAGAGGGAGGAGGGGGACCCTCGATTTTAATAAAAATTTGCACTTTAGAGTTGAATATTTGGCAATCAAATCACTGAATCGAAAAATCATTTTAGCAACATAGTTCAGGTTTTTCTGTGAATGATATAAAAAAAATACCTAACGAAGGGCGAGGGCGGTGAGCGAGGCGGCAGATTCCTTTTTTAACCGACTTCAAAAAAAAGGAGGAGGTTATCAATTCGGTTGTATTTTTTTTTAATGTTACCTCAGAACTCCGTCATTTATGAACCGATTTGAAATTTTTTTTTTGAGTTTGTCTAGGAATGCTTTCAATTAAGTCCCATAAGCAGCAAATTAGGATCTGATGATCGGATCTTAAGGAAATCGAGGGAACTCTTCAAATATTGTAGGGGCACCTATGGTAATTTGGATATATTTAGCAGTAACTCGTACATTTGCTCTTGAAAATCATAATTTGGTCAAGTGGAACTGATGATGAAGACCAGATTTGACCAACGGAACTACTACTATCAATAACAAGTATTTCACGGGTTAAATTTAAATTGTCATGATTAATATACTTACCTAGATAAGCGACTAAGAAGAAGCTTTAAGATAATGATTCTTTCGAACTGATCTGATGCTGAAGCCAGATGGTAGGCAACGGAACTGTGTTATAAAACATCGTAACTAAGTCGTGTTTGGGCTTAATGGAATCGTTGTGAGATGTTCTTTGGCTACGAATCACTAAAAAATAAAAAAATAACAAAAAAATGGAACCGACTACAAAACCCTTGAAAATATTTTTCTAGGTAAGTAGGTACGTACTAGCTCGAAGTCGGTGACTCAGCACGACCCAGCAGGAGGGATTGAAACCCATAGTATGTAGTAGGTGAGGTAGACGACTATTGTGAATTGTCCCACTCCTGCTGGCTCGTGCTGAGTCACCGACTTCGAGCTATTTATTTATTTTTTTGGAGTCGGTTTTACTTTTTTGTTAAAAATTTTCTTTATGTTCAATACATTTTTACCCCCAATTTTAACCCCCGACACAAAAAGAGGGGTGTTATAAGTTTGACCGTTATATATGTCTGTGAGTCTGTCTGTGGCACCGTAGCTCTTATACGGGTGGATCGATTTTAATGCGGGTTTTTATTGAAAGCCGGTTTTCTAGCTTTGGTACTTAGATATGTTTTCGCTGTGTAAGAAGTGAACCATTGGTAGGATTGAACTGTAAGAAAAGTACACTTCTTGTACTGCTTTTAACAAAAGCCAGCACTCGTTTATTTAGATTTACAATATGACATTATTCAATTACAAAAATTGACACCAAATACGACATATCCGCTCCACGCACATATAATGGGGTGATTGCGATGCGCACACACGAACGAAAACCTTTATGATCCGATCGTTGAAACAATTCTAAGAAAAATACAATTATTTGATAGGTACTTATTGTTATCTTAATGCGAATTTGGATACACATGCAGAATGGCAATGAGGGTTTGAACGATACAACATTATATTTCCGGATCTAATCATACAACATTTAATTTTGCAAACGAGAGGATGTTCGTAGCGACTAGCGATAGAGAAAATGTATCTAAGTACTAACTTCTTAAATATATGCGTCTTAGACTAGGTAGGTAGTAGGTACTTGTATTTAAAATCACGTCATGATAAAAATCTTACCTAAGTATATATAAATGCGAAAGTGAGTTTAATTGTTTGTTCTACTTTTACGCCTTAGCTACAGAACCTATTGCCATGAAATCTTGCATACATAGGTATATTAGGAGTCCAGAATTCTTCGCAGTCGGAGTCGCTGGCAACAGCTAGTTGGATAATATATATTTGAATAGGAATTGTATTAAAGAAAACAAAAAATCGTCATTTTTTATCAAATATATGATACAATATTAACATCAAAGATATTTTCGCGCCTCAGGCATAAACATGAAGAACGATTATACAAGATGTCCATCACTTAATATTTGCCATTCTTCAATTTTAATTCAAGCTATTGAACAAACACTTGTGAATATCGTATTTTTTTTCTGAAAAACTTTATTGCCGTCTTTTTGGGTGGGCTCTTTAAGGGTAAAATACTACCAACCGGGAAAATCCGGAAATGGGCTTATCTTATTTCAAAGGACTTCTCGTGTGTTGTATTTTTATATCCTTTATATGAAGTTCACAGTCAGTTGGCAAGGTCATAGAAACTGACTTTAATTTCTCATCTTTATTTATAGGCTCATCTATGGTCAAACTTTCTTTTTAATTTACGAACAAGTAGTTTAGAAAACTTTACTATAGTACTTTTCGGATAGGATGGGTACGGTGACACTTGCGTTTTTTTCATTCCACGCCATGAAAGTTTCAAGCCAATAGGTAATTTATAAAAAAATGTACTTGAATCCCGAAAGAACAAAAAAAAACTCTATTTCTTAAAAGATTTCGTAATAATAAACAAAAATCGCTTAAAATATATTATGTTTTAAAACTAAAAAGATAAATTTTAAATTCGTCAACTTTCATCGCGTGAAACGGAACTCTATTTCAAAACATTCTACTAACCGAAAGTTGGCATTTTGAAAAGTGACTTTATAACAAACAGACCAAACGTGCAGTTGGTAACTGTGAGGTTGGGAAATAAAACTTAACATTTTAATAAGTTGGCGATCGGTTCGGCGAAATGAAATTCTGCGAAAAGTTGGTTGGGAACTAATATTCGGCGAAACAATTTTCTGCGAAAAATTAGAGAACCGTTAATCGCCGCATAAAACACTATCAAAATTATACTTCAGCTAGCCAAAGAAACAGAAATAGCAAAATTAGATATTGTCTACATCTGCCATGTTCGAATGCTACAAATCAATTCACACAGTGGGTCTCGTCTTGATTCAGTTGGTTCGATTGTAAGTCAGACTAGAGTGACCCTTAACGTAGTATGCAGATTTGACAGGTCATCCGTCCAGTCCATCTCGTTGGTGGACGTCTTACACTGCGCTTCAATAAATCATAACCTAACCAACAAAAAATTGGAAAACCCCCGACAATTTAACTTCACAGTTCAATATCTCAAAAACGGCTGAACCGATTTTGATAAAACATGTCTAAAAACCATTGCTAGAAAACCTGCTTTCAAATAAAAAACCGCATTCAAATCGTTCCACTCGTTTAAGAGCTACGGTGCCACGCACAGACAGACAAACAGACACACATAGCGCTCAAACTTTGTGCATCGGGGGTTAAAAATACGAAGGGGAATCCTTTCGGCTGTTTAGGACGACAACCACAGTTTTCAAGAATTATAACGATTAATAGTAACGTTAAACATCAATGTTTGATAAGGTACATTGTGCAAATAAAATTCACACTAAGTAGTTTAAAGCGAATTTAATCTCGCTAATTAATTTTGATGTCTGATGCTCAACACGTGCCACCGCGGAAATCCTATTTCCGATATTTAAAGCTAATATGAAAACAAACAAACCTTTTACGTCGCTTCTCGTAGAGCATAACATAATCATATTGCATCTTTATATTACGCGATATCTCTAGCGGTTAACAAAAAGAAAGCCGAGAATTACTAACTTTAGGTTGTTAGTGCTTGACCTTAACACCCTGTATAATGAAAAAATCTCCGAGCATCTGTTTTAAGCAGTTGACTGGTTTTTAATAAAAGCGCTTGGAAATGCGTTCCTGAAGACGTGTAGCTCTCGGAGCTTCAGTCAAAAGCGGCCCGCGGTACAGTGATGACGCTCGATAGGCGAGCGAGTAACACTTCCACTGTCAACGGTTTTCTTACAACTATGTTTCACTCAACATTTAAATAATAAATTTATTAAGACAACCTAATTGAAGAAAATTAGGAGTTGGAAGTTTAGTAAGCGCAGCAACTTTATCTAACTTTAATAGTAGATATCACTAACACGTTTTGTTGAGTTGGAAGTGTATGTAAAGTGTGCAATGGAAGTGTGAATTTTAACCCTGTCTAGGTGAGAAACATGCGCTTCGAAAATTACGGCTATTTCAACAGTTACTTTTTTATTTATTTAAACAAACGCATTATTGTAAAGGTACAATATATTGAAGTACGTACTTATACTAAACTATCCTAAAAATAACTTAACTATACAATTCCCCGAAGTCTTGTCCCTTCGGAAGAGTTTCCAGTTAACAGTTACTTGTTGGATAAAAAAATCTCGTTGCGTCGAAATCCATGGAACTATCAAGTTTTAGCCAGGTTTAACAACTAAATCTAAATTTATTTTTTCAAGCGAGTTACTTTAAGACAAGTTAATTTATATTGACCAGTATAATTTAAAAAGTTCATGCCGAAATTCGAAGACCGGATGGCCAAATGGTTAGAGAAGTCACTACAAAGCTTAAAAAAAATTAAACCGTTTATTTCCATAAACTTGATGAATGATTTATTATTATTATTAGTACAATCTTTTTATTTTAAGATTATATTAATAATGATCATATTATATTACTAACGCTTGAGGTCTTGAGGATATTTGTATGAATTAATGTTTGTTCCCGGGTCATGGATGTTTAATATGTATTTAAGTATGTATTTATCTATATAAGCATGTTTATCCGTAGCCTAGTATCCATAGTACACGCTTTATTTATTTGATTCGTTACAATTACATATTGTAAACAACACAGAGGAAATTAACATACATAAATGGAAACAATTACAGTGTCTACAATACAATTACAATTATGCGACTGATGGGGTCAGTTTCGTGTGTGGTAGAAACTAAGTTAGGGTCAATGAGGGCCAGGTCCAGAATCCGGTCATTAGCGTTACGAATTGGTTTGATCTGTTTAAGACCAGTAATACCGGTAAAATCACCAAGCGACAACACTTTAGGATCGCTAGAGGCAGCCATAGACTCATGCTCAAACCGACCATGACTCCAGGAAGCACTGGGTAAATTAAAATCTCCTTAAATAATCGTATGACCACCTGACGACGAAATAACATTTTCACATATGTTCAAGAAATTCGCAAACATACAGTGAGGGGCATAGGAGGGAATGTATGTTACACATAAATTTAGTTTAGTATTTATTATTCGTTTAAGTCTTTGATTATAGTTAAGGACTAGGTCAATGGGTGTCAAGTGTCCCGTGATATTTATTTCTTAAATTATTAAGGCTAAGTACAAGTTTAGACATTTAATATAAAATAAAAAAGTGATGGAAAAAAAATCTCAATTTCAGAAGTAACTTTTTTAACAATGTTATCCATCCCATCCCAGCCTATATCCATCCCACTGCTGGGCACCCGGCACAGGCCTCCTCTCAGAATGACAGGGTTTGGGCTGTAGTTCTCACGCGGGTCAAATGTTATTAAACAATATTATTAAAAATTGCACTTAAAAAAATCTGTTAATTTAAAAGACTATAAGTACCTATTTATCGACTTCATAAAGGGAAGAAGGTGCTGTAAAGTACACTGCTGTAAGAAGCTGATTAAAACCAATTTCGTGAAACATTCGGGCAAAACTAAATAGGTATTACTTACATTTATCCGTGATTTCGCTTTCGTCATCCATGAAATGAAATTTTTGGATTCTATTAAATTCCTATGGAAAGTCTCTCGACTTAACGATTAAAAATTTTAGAACATATACCTATAGAGTACATTTGGATCCTGTAAGAATATAAAAAAAAGTGACATAAGTGTATTTCCGAAACCAATTTATCAACTCGTATCGACCGGCTGTTTAAGGGTGAAATAGTAACAAATACATACACACATACTCACAAACTTCACAGTTTTAATATCAGTAGAAATAATAAGAGTATTGAACTATATTCCTGACAATGTCACGGTTTGTGGACCGCAATAGGCGGACATTAGCGCCATGAATTAATTAGTCCCCTCCCCGAAACAATGATTGATGTCTTTGCGAAGGAAGTCACTGATGATGTGAACATGTCTTTTAAATTAGTTTTTTGATTAATTTATATAAATAAAAATATATTATACTAACAAGGTAGGTACTAACCAAATAATAAGCGCAGGTTTAACAACGTTAATATTATATTCGCTAGGTTTCGTTTTATCTGAACAGGATACCTGCAACTGGCTTTCTTGAACAAAACAGATCCACAACAAGCGCCGTCACTACTTACTTTTTATTTTAAACTAGTGAGTTTAAAATAAAAAAAAGTTTGTTTTTAAGTGTAACTTTTTTTTAAGAGCTTAAAACGCTCTTCTGTGAAACTGCTGCAGTTGACGTTGAGAAGAAAAAAAAAATTAGCTGCTTTATTTTTTAAGTTTTCGTATCTCAGTCGGTAAAACCAGAATTCTTATAGATTCAGTTTGTTGTCCATCCATCCGTCCGTCCATCTGTCAATACTTTAAGCTTTAGTCTGTTTAGTCTGTTATGTATATTGCTCGAAAGATGTAGTTTATTATTTAGTCAGTGACATTGTTGCTAAGATTCTTCATTAGGTATGACTCCGTAAACGTCAAACAATCAACTATTTATTTGTTCAAAGTAGATGATGTTTCATTGAGATATCACTAAATCCCCAATCATTACATTGTGGTTTTTGTGTACGTATGTTACGATTGTTTTTTTTTTGGAGTATTTTTGTATTTTTTATTTCAACTCCAAATTTGTTACCTTTACGGGTATCCCGTGAAACCATATCGGAAATACAAACTGAGACATGGATGCACAGAAAAACCTGAAAAAGAGACCAGCACTGGGAAACGAACCCAGGTCCTCAGCAATCCGTGCTGCGTACTATAACCCCTACACCACTGCTGGGCAGGAATCTAGACACGAGTCTAACAACTAGTAGCATGGTGTACGGTTGTGTCACTATGAAGATGAGCTCTGGTTGAGTTCGAAACGCGTCAGTGTAGTGTGGTGGTGGTGATAGATGGGTTTGTGTGATTTGTGTGTGTTATTACAGTGTGGAGGTGGAAGAACTGCATGAACACGCATATTTTGCATAAGCTTAGCTATCGTAAGGTCGCGGGTGAGCAAGGAAATTCTTTTAGTTCATTGATATGGACCTCCGCAAAGTAACGCCTGATTCAATTAATCTAGACACGAATTTTTCCTATGCATACATATCTCAGGTTGCTTATTTCTACTACGCTACTTAAGCAGCGGCATGACGCAACGCATTCGTCGATATTCCTAGCTCTGTACCGTGCACATCGTGATAATTATGCCGAAGGAAAGAAAGATTTAGGTACGACGAGCGAAGCGAGGAGTGGTTAGTATGAATTGTGTGTGACCGCAACGCACGAGCCGAGCGAGCGAAGCGAGCGTGCCGCGGCAGCGGCCGGCGAAGTGCCAGAACCGATATGGCGGCGTTTCATGATCTATCTATAACAGCCCTTATAGCGCCCGTCTTCGGACATAGGCCTCCTCTCTACTTTTCCAGTCTTGCCTATCCACTGCCATCTAGTTTACGCCAGCTTGTTGCCGGATATCGTCTGTCCATCTTTTTGGTGGTCGTCCTCTACCGCGGGTGTTAGTACGGGGTCTCCACTCCAGGACTCCTCGCCCCATGACTGTGGTCCATTCTAGCAATATGTCCTGCCCATCTCCACTTTCTGCGTTATATTTCTGTTATTACGTCATTCACTTTAGTTCTGTCTGATCAACTCGTTTTTCATTCGGTCTAAAAGGTGTATATTAGAAGGCCTAAACTGGTCAAATCATGAAATGGCGGCGCTTCATGATATGCCTAGGAATTTCATGATCTGCATAAACTGGCCAAATCATGAAATGGCGGCGATTCATGATATGCCTAGGAATTTCATGATCTGCCTAAACGTCACTAGGCAAATCGTTAAATGGTGAGTTTTGAACGATATGGCGGATGTTCTTTAGCCAATTCATGAAATGGCGCCATTTCACGATATGCCAAGGAATTTCGTGATCAGGTAGATTTTACGATCGGCCGCCGACATAATATATATACCAAATTTGCTCAAACTCATCTAGCAGTTTTAGCGTTAAATAGTAACAAATATGCACACGCACCTTACACGCACACACAGCAACGTTCGCATCTACAATACAATTACCTACATTAAATTAGTAGGATTCACACGAACAATGGCTTCAAGTTTATAAAATTCTGACTCTCTTCTCTGTCAATGCAATTAAGGTGTTTCATGTTTTTAATAAACCGTGGAAATATTTTAGAACGATTTTCCTTACAAAGCAATTTAATTTTCGCCGTTACTTATTTTTAACGATACTTAATGTTAATTAAGCAAGACCGAAGTGGCATTACTCGCTTGAACCCAACAAATGGCCTTTTTACGCCCTAAAAACAATTATTCGATTTTCTTTCCTTGTCGGGTTTTCGGAGTCAAATGACTTCCGACAACATCTTTCTGATTTTATTTTTACACACACAACGTACAGTCAAACCATTTGATTCCTGACCCACCGTAGAACGTTCTCGTAGTAAGTATGATAATCAATACCCTTGTTAAGCAATGTGATGTCACTATGACATTTTCTACGAAAGGGTTCCAAAATGGGTTATGATACTGTTGGTTTGATAGTACTTGAATCATTTAATTGATGAACCTTCTCATAGTAAGTTTCAATGATTTTCCATTATAGGCAATGCGATGTCACTAACGTTTTATGTGTGAAAAGTTCTACAGACAGTGGGTCACAATACTCCTGATAGGTAGTACTGGTTCTAAAAAAAAGTAAAACCCACTCCAAAAAAATAAAAAATAACAAAAAATGGAACCGACTACAAAACCCTTGAAAATATTTTTCTAGCACTAGGTACCTACTAGCTCGAAGTCGGTGCCTCAGCCAGCAGAAATCGAACAATAGTCGTCTACCTCATCTAAATACTATGCGTTTCTATCTATCCTGCTGGGTCGTGCTGAGACACCGACTTCGAGCTAGTAGATACCTTGTGGTAGAAAAATATTTTCAAGGGTTTTGTTATTTTTTTGGAGTCGGTTTTACTTTTTTGTTAAAAAAAATTCTTTATTTCTCACTTTTTAGTGATTCGTAGCCAAAGTACATCTCACAACGATTCCATGAAGCCCAAACACGGCTTAGTTACGTTGATTTATAACAGAGTTCCGTTGCCTACTTTCCGGCTTCAGCATCAGATCAGTTCAAAAGAATCATAAACTTAAAGCTCTTCTTAGTCGCGAGCGAGCATTACTTAGCTTTGACGAGTTCCATTGGTCATCTACGGTCTTCTTCATCAGGTCCAGTTTACCAAATGATACTTTCTGAATGTAAATGCTTATCTTAATGCTAAAAATACCAAAATCGCCATAGGTGTGCCTATAAAATTTGAGGTTTGCCCTCAATTTCCCTAAGATTCCAGCATCAGATCTTGACTTGGTGACAATGGGACAACTTCAGAAGAGTACCCTTTCGAATAAAAAAAGAATTTTGAAAATTGGTCCACCATTGACTGAGTAATCGGCGAACACACATATAAAAAAAATACAAACATTGGAACATAGAACCTCCTCCTTTTTTGAAGTCGGTTAAAAGAGTATTAAACCCATTTCAGTCTTTTACACCGCGAAGGCTGCTAAAGACTAATAATAATTTTCCCCAAAAAGTCCATTCCAAGGGCATGAAGCATTGGCTAACTGCAGTCGTAATGGAGATAAAGCCAAATGGAAATTGTTTTACGTGAAATTTTCGTAGAATCAGCATGGCAAGGAAACGTGGGTATAGCTTAAATCAATTCATATGGTTTCATAAGTACTTATATTCGAATGTTACTGAGTTGTTCAGCCAAATGGTAGATATTTAAATCAGGAATCGCGGAATATCTTTCGATTAGGACTCCATTTTGCATTGAGCGTTTATGTTGTTTATTCTGTAATAGAACGCATTGAACTATTTTTAAATATTGAATGAATATGAATACTCCTAAAGGTTAACTTCAAAGATTATTGGGTAAACCTTTACCGGAGCTCCTATTTATAAGAGTAGGCTAAGTAATAAGTAACTAATCAAATAACATTTAGGAAAGTAAACTTGCCTAAGCTTACTACCTAAATAGGTACCTAATACTCGTAATGAAAGAGCAGTTTTACTATCTAAGGAAGTTAGGTAAGTAACATAATATACTTATTTTTATTTTATTGAAGTGCTTCTACAATATTCTGCTTTTTAATTAGGCGATGTCATTAGGTAATTTATTGTTTGAAACAATTTTGTTCATGAACATAAAATGTGAAAATAGTATTCTATGTATAGGTACTTTCAATTTAATAGATGAACTATGTGGATACAAACTTAATAATATAATGTAATGTATGGTAATTAATTAATATTAAAACAAGTGCAAAAGACTGCCAGCCTCGTCCAGGGTTCCGTAGCAACAAGTAACAGGTTTACGTTGATGAACTGAGTTGAACAATCTGTACTAGATCTCGTTCAAACCAATTTTCGGTAGAAGTTTGCATGGTAGGTAATGTAGATCATATATTTTTTTAGTTTTATCATTCTCTTATTTTAGAAGACCTACAGGGAGAGGGGGGGGGGCACACATTACCACTTTGGAAGCGTCTCTCGCGCAAACTATTCAATTTAGAAAAAAATGATATAAGAAAAAGAAACCTCAATATAATTTTTGAAGACCTATCCATAGATACCCCACACGTTTGGTTCTGATGAATAAAAAAATGAGCTTCAGTTCTAAGTATGGGGAACTCCCAAAATTTGTTTTTTTTTTCTATTTTTTTTTGAAAATCTTAATGCGGTTCACAATTTACCAATCGGTTACCAATTTAAGTTTCAACAGTATAGTTCTTACAGTTTCGGAAAAAAGTGGCTGTGACATACGGACGGACAGACAGACAGACAGACATGACGAATCCTTAAGGGTTCCGTTTTTAGCCCTTTGGCTACGGAACCCTAAAAAATCAGGCTTACAACTTTTTTCGTCATTTCAATTGTCTGATTATAACAAGGGTATGACTTATGTGTAGATTTGGGGAACTGTCCCAGGCCTGATGATAGTTATGATATTATGATCATTTTGGTCTCAATTCATGGGAAACTTGAATAATGGCGGCTATCAAATGACAACAAAGAGCTTCAGGATTGTTCGTGCGATGCTCATTTAAATTAATTATTCGCTATTAAGAGAGAGAACTTTGCAATTTTTCAGGATAAAAAGTAACGTAAAAATAAATAGTTAATCTAGGTTATAAAGTATCTGTGTTCCAAATTTCATTCAAATGCATTGAGCTGTTGCGTTATAAAGAAATAAAAATATCTTAATATTTATTGCCAAAAACAGTATTGGGTGCAGTGCTGGGTTTGGCAGTAGGAGCATGATTTATGGAGCAACATAAATCCAAAGTTTCACATTTAAAAGATTAGTTGGATAAGCAGGATGGCATCTTTATTCGTGTTTTAGTTCTTAAGTTTGTTGCCATGCCGTTTAACAACGCGATTAGTAATTATTTCTCAGAATTCAGATTCTGGCAATGCCAATTTATATTTTGGCGAAAAGTCGGTTTCATTTCATTAAGTATATTTAAAGTAGATAATTTGAGGTCGACGGCAGAGAAGGGCCTAACCCCACGATAATCAATAAGGCGATATAAAGTTTGACAGTTTTGCAATAACGTTCTCTTTCGGTGACGGAAAATATTGGGTTCGATCACTTTTCGAGTATCGCCCTAATCAGTCATGCTGAACTATGTTCCTGTCAAGGTCCATTAAAAAAACAACCCATTTCGTTTGGTTTGACGCTATCTTAGATTAAACCTGATTAAACCTATTATTGTATTAGTTTCGGTTATTAACCAGTTAAGAAAAATATAATTCAAAATACAATTCTTGAAAGTTTCTCCATCGATACTAGGATCGATGATTCCGCCAATGTCGAGGTTGGAAAAGACATGAGCTTGGATAAGATTCAGTGCGCGGTAATAAAAATATAAAGCCTTTAGAGACAGCGTGACATTTGTGTTTTTTTTTCCATACCTACCTACTTATTTTTTTTAATAACTTATAATGTGTCACACTGCAGGGCAAAAGCCTCCCCTTTCTTATTCCACTCGTCTCTACTCTTGGTCAGCTCTTGCCAATCTGACTGGAATCGGTCCAGGTCGTCTCGCCATCTCCTCCTAGGTCTGCCTCTGCTCCGATGCCCGTCGCATGGAACCTAATCGGTGATTACTTTGGCCCAGCGACAATACCTACTTAATATCGTTAAGTGGATTCTCACTGTATAGTTGATTAGGGATTCAGATACATATATTGAGAATATATAAATAATTGTAGGTACCACCAGTCAAATAAGTGGTCTATCAATTTTTAAACAAGTTCTTATCAAATGAATATGTCGCTAAAGTCGAACTTTCAAATTGACAGACACGTCTATTGGCATTATTGTTTTATGACATGCAAACGATTATCAACTTTAGGGCGGTAGACCACATAATAATATTTGGCTGATGGTACCTAAATAAAAAAATAGTTTACTTAATGTGAAAGACAGAATGTTATAGTTTTGACATGATTTGGGATTAAATAAAATTGAAATTAAGTTTCCCAGTGTTACCTACGTCCAAACTTGTCCTGACTTCCCACTGTTATTTTGAATGGCTTAAACAAAATATAATGTTTCGCGATTCTTCTAACGCTAGGTAATATTGCTATAAGTGACACCTGTGCGCTTTAATTACGTACGAATCTCATATCTTTTAATATATCCGTCGCATCACGCATTTTCCTGAGCAAAATTCAAGGCCCGCAATAAATTACTCTCTAGCGTTAGGACCTTTGTCACGGGGCGTCGAACCGAAGATCTACCTTATTTAAGTGTAGCCTCTTAAAAGACGATGTAGGATAGGCTGAAAAATGAGATAACACGGCTTGTAAGATTGATTGACGAATGTCTCTTCCAGATTATCTAAAGTTGACTTTACAGCTCGAAATTTACAGCGAATTATGATTTTAATGTAAAATAAAACTTTCCGAGTGTTTTTGGTTCATGGAACTGGATGAATTAAAATCGAACCGTGCCGAAATCCACGGCCGTATTTTCTGTCAAAGTCCTTCTTCGCAACGACGCCGTGAAAAAGTTGTTAATTTGCTTTCAAGAGGTTCATCGATTCGTAAATTTATGGGAAATACAAAGTTTTTAAGTTACTGCTTGTTATTTCCAAGTTTGAATTTTATTCAGTTTTAACATAAATTAAAGAACAATGAACGTAATATATCGAATATCTTTGATATCATGACACTATTTCATTATATGTGTCTTCAATTACCAAAGAAACCTTCTGGATATCCGTCCTCTAATAATATTTGATAAAGCCTTCGAGGAAAAACAAAGTGTAGTTATTATTTACTGGATTGTACAAGGGGAAGCGTTTACTGAAGTGTCGATGTTTGTCCATCCGAAGCGTGGTTACTAAAACAATACTACCCGGAAATATTTAGGAACACAGCTGTCACCGTAGTAATATTTCAACATTCATTGATTTATATTTGAAGCTTAAATGAAAAAAGATTCGTATTTTAAAATAAACTGTAACTATAAATTCTAAAGTTAATTTTAATTGCTTACTGAGACTAAGAAAGAGTGAAATATAAAAACTAAAGCTTTTATAAATGGGCAGGACACCTTACTATATTTTTATTTCGAAACTCAACAAGACAGAGATTTTGTTTAATGAATAACACGCAAAGTCAGATGGAACACGGCTACAAGCGCTACAGGACTTAAATGTAATGGAATCTTCTACTGAAGGATTACTGCGCTAAATGAAATATTTGGGCGGGCATGCAAAGCAAATACAGATTTGCTTGAACAGTTGGAACCCATTAAAATCGTAACCTGCTCAAAAATTCTTGAGGGGTCCCGACTGTTGAACTTTAAATTAGCTACTTGACAGAGTTCTAGGCCACAATATAGACCTATTCTTCCGTTTAGTTTCTAAGGCAGTGGGGTTTTTATATACAGATTATAGATACAGATAGATTTATCTACTTTGTCTTTTGTTTTTAAGCGAGCTAGGCTCTGGTGATATATCTGACGTCGACTCCCCCCCCCCCTCAAGAATTTTTGAGCAGGTTACGATTTTAATGGGTTCCAACTGTTAAACTTTAGCTACTTGACAGAGTTCTAGACCACTAGACTTATTTTCTTCCTTCTAGTTTTTAAGGCTTTCGGGTCGGGTGTATATATTTTTTTAATTTAAGCTTTTATTTTATATTTTTTTGATATTTCTGTGAAATGGTAGATTAAAACAATTATTCTATAATTATAATTATAGAATGGGCTAATTATTAGATTTCATTTGATACCCATATTGTTACAATACATTTTTTTTTTATTTCTCCGCCATATTTTTTTTCGCAGACGCCATATTGAAATGTCATATACCGTTAGTCACTTCGAAAGTTATGACAAATCTAATGATACCTGATATGTTATAATCCGTCCAGCCGTTTAGGCTGCAGCGAGGACCAAAGAAATGGGCATACCTACATACATACGCTCGAAAAACATAACCTTTCTTCGGGCAGTCGGGTAAAACTGAATCTCTATTATCTCTTGTTTTTAAAAAAAGTGTACGCTTTCTTTTTTTTTAAATTTTGGAAAAAATATAGTTTTTCATACTCAGAATCAAGAGCACAATCGATTTCGATAGTTTAAAAAATGTCCCCAAAAAAAAACGATCGGAATCGATTGCGCTCTTGATTCTGAACAGGAAAAACCATATTTTATCCACAATTTCAAAAAAAAAGGAAGGGTACACTTTTTTTTAAACGCCCAATTAGAGAACGACTTTACAATTTCATCTATCTTTTTTATTAAGTTTTGTAATACCTGTTTTATAAAAGGTTGTCGTGAAAAAAAAACCGAGGAAAGTTGCGCAAAAAATTTGAAAATTTTGAATTTTAACGACTGTGTAAATTTTTGTAATGTATCCAGTTAAATTATTTTTATGCAACTTTAATGAAATTTACGATTTAATTTTACGGCATTGCATCGGGAATTTTTAGGGCAACCCCAAAATATGAACGAAATTTGGTATGTAGATAGCTGCTAGAAGTCTAGAATAACACATAGGCTATTTTTTAACCCAAAAAATCCCACGGTATCGGATCAAAATCCTAAAATGTACTATTATTAGAGACGTGAAATTTTGTGAAACGTTAACGAAATTTACTCTGTAGTTCTTGGGAATTCCCACGATATTTTTTTACGAAATCCCGGAATTTCAATTCAATTGCTAGGCCTAAAGGTTACCCGTGCGAAACCGTGTATAAAACTGCTGCGGTAATCACATTTCAGGCTCGCTCGATCAAATGATTTATAATGCATGTAAGTCAGTTTATTTATTTATTTGCCTATAAAAAATTACAGCATTACAGTAAAACCAATGCGCTGTTAAATTCATAATATTATACAAAAAAAAAGATTAAAAACAAAAAAAAAATATTTAGGGATTTTTATCCTTGCTTTCCTAAAGCGACGGAAGACCACGCCCTCCGGCCAGAAGTCGGAGTGCAGGAACATCTGCTGGTGCTTAGCCGGAGTCTAAAGGAGAGAAAATTGTTGGCTCTATTAGACTCTAGCGGGCAGAAAAAAACTTCAGCTCCCTTCAACCGACCCCGAGCTGCCTCGCGGATGTGCTCGAAGACCTAAATTACTAACTTAACTTTCGTAGGTATACTATTAAGATGGACCCACTCTTCCCCTAAGTGTCATAAAAGGCGACTAACCTGTTGTGAAAGTGCGCAGCAGTACTCTCTATAATGCCAACTTCGGACTCCAGCACTTAGGTGTGGAAGGTACATTATTTTCTCAAGATACATGTTTAAGTTCACTTCTGATCCTCAACTGATAATCGCGAACACTGTCAGGCGTATAGCGACTTACAAGAAGAACTATTGAGTATGTGTATCAGAAACATCGGATTTTGTTCTTGGCTTCGCTACAATTTAAGATCGTTTTGATTGTCCATTTGTGTCGTATAGAAGTACTGAAGGCAAAATGACCATAGCGAGCGACTAAATTATGGATGTAAGTATAAGATTTCATCAACAGGGTCTATGCTACAATGAGCGGGCCTATTTAAATAGAGACGACATACTGTGCACAAAAGGTTTAGAGAATAACGTGTAGAATTGAATACTAATTTAGCTTAAAAGGGACTAAAGTCTTAGGAAAGAGCTCAATATTTTAGTATCTACAAATTTACTAAGTGAACGAATTACAATACTTTGTGCTCATAAAATACAAACGACAATATATTTCTACAAAGCTAATGTGGCCCAGTGCGACTCTGACTGGCGCTCCAAGGGTTCAGTATAAATTTGTAGGTTTCTATGAATTTAGATTTCATTTTAAATTGGGTTTTAACCAGGGTTAAAGTGTCCAACTTTTTGAATCTTTTTGCGCCTAACCAAAAATAATACTCGTCGGTACAACAATACGCTAAATAAAACAAATTTGCACACTTAGATGAGTTTAGTATTAAGCGACGCAGCGACAGATAAGCCGTGTTCGGTTTTAGTTCGCTTCCTAAGCTACTCTTATTGTGAACTTTTATTTAATTTCTTGTATAAATAAAAAAAAAACCTATTCTCTTAATCCTGTACAGTCACATGTCTGTATGACAATTCAAAGGACTTTTACACAAAATGGGTCCCAAATTAACGATCGTAACGTACCAATTTCACAATCAAAGTTATAACCGAAATTATCTTTTCAGATAAATGGCGCTACACCGCAAGTGATATTTCAAGAACACAGGGGAATCAAACCAGTGTTATTTTTAGTACGAATTAGTGGAAGTGTTAGAAATGGACTCCGACATAGACATCCAGACGTTCATCAACTGCACGCAGCTGGTGTTGCGTCGGAACCGGGCGTGGGACGGGCTCAACGTGACGCAGCTACTGGACTTGCTGCCCAGTCAACTGCAGGAAGACGTTCATCTCAAGTAAGTTAGCATTATTAAGCCTAATTTACATCGCGAGCGGCGCGGACTCCGTACGAAACGGTCTCAGCTTAATGTACAACGAACGATCGGCTGCATTAAAGTACTTACACCGAACCTCTATGAAGTCGGTCGATGTAAGTTAAACTAAGTCATTAATGAACCCGCTCTGCTCGCGGCGGAAACCGGGCTTTAGGATTTGTTACCCAACAGGACCCTACCTATTCCTTAACATTAGCTGTCGGTCTGTGTAAACTAGAGATGGATTTAGAGAGACTATGAATTTTTCCGATTAGCCGACTAATCGGCGCTGAGGTGGCAGTCAGCAACACCGGTCGAAACGATGAACGATTTGACATTCTTCTATGCCATACGATTAAATAAAGTGTCGTATCGTCCCTCTCACTCTCGTATTAAATAATATAAGCATAAGCGGGACGGCAAGATACGAAGTTCGAATTTTGCACTTTTTTTGTAGGCTCAGGTATTTTTGATACACACGGGAATTAGGTATTTTACGATGCACGTGGGAAGAGTTGGGTTTATTTTATTCTAAAACTGGGTACAGGCGGCCTACCATGATCTTTTCATAAACGATCCAAACGCAGAGCAGTTCAATTTAGGCACCTAAACTGAATCGTCAAAATTGGTACCACGACGTTTATTTCTCAGAGCGGAGTCTCAATGGTTTACAAGTGAAAGACCGATTTTGTCTCTGATCTGAAACTGAAACGCTAAGTCGCGAAAGGGATGCCGCTATATGCAAACCAAATATTGTATACTAAAACCTCTTTATTTTGGAAAACCATAACTCTATGTCATTTGGTGTTCTTAGCAACCGTTGTGTTGATTCCAAATAAAATGTTTACGCTGTCACTAATCCACGAGCCTCTTTTCTCACTGAAAAATTAGTTTTATCAATGAGGAGTTAAGAAGCGCAATGTCATATGAAAAGTTATAAAACTTGAATAAAAGTTTAAAAGTTCTTGAAATTTAAAAATATTCCAAGTAAAACACTTAAAATTCCAAAAGAATTGACAGAATGAGTAACTTATAGTGAATCGCTAAATTTGACACTTAAGCGATTCAATTCCCACTCAAGTTAAGCGTCATGGTACGAAAACCGCTTGAAGTGAGTGAATGAAAATGTCTATATCGCTGTCGCTGAACCGTGCTTGAACTGAATCGCAAAAGTAACTGCAGTTCAGTTTAGAGCCTAAACTGAATCGTATTAAGAGAGCGTGGTAGCCCCCCAGGACGGCTACACCTGCACGGTAACAAGCTTTACTGTATTTTATTTACTTCATATAAAAATCCTACCTCACCGACCTCTGACCAAATGTTTCTACGAATGAACACTGCTCTCGTCGTTCTCTGCCAATTTTACTAGTTAGCGAACCGAAAAGAAAACATGTGCATGTTGTAACTTTTATCAAAACGCAAACACAAAGAAATGCAACAACTAACATAAAATTAACATTGCCACATAATCCCACTAATATTATTAATGCGAAAGTTTGTAAGGCTGTTTTTTTTATTAGTTTGTTTACATTTTAACGTCTATACCGCTGAACCGATATTCAGATGAAATTCGGTGACCAGATAGTTTGAGTCCCAGGGAAGGACATAGGATAGTTTTTTTATCCCAGAAAATTGCATAGTTCCCGCGGGATGACGATAAACTAATTCTACGCAGACGGAATCGTGAGCAACTGCTAGTGAATTCATAAACGCGTATTCGTCTCGGATGTTTTCTTTGATGAAAATTTAATCACGTTGTTCTTTTCACTCTATAACCATTTTTAATTGTTTTTATTTCATTTTCTTTTAGCCGATTCCATTAAAGGAAAAGGTTCTTAGTTCGGTTGTTTTTTATATTTTATTCGGCCGTAATTTACAAAATTCTTATTTGGTTTATTCACTTTTGGTTCCACTTACATTTAAAAATAAACAAATTACCACAGAGATTCTTTGAAACTGTTTTTTTCTTCAAATTATTAATTAAAACGATCTAAGTATCTACCCACGAACCTATCAAAATAATTCACGGCGTCTCAAAGGTAGATTAACATTTCCGCTTGATGTTCCAAGCTCCGAGTGGGTGTTAAGCATCCTTACGGTAACGCGAGAGAAATTAAACAGTGTAATAGATCCTGCAACATAAGAATTGGCTTTTATCCTAATCAAACAGGTGAGCCACAAGTTGCCTTTAAGAAATTTTGTGGCGCTTTTAGTGGCTTTTTTCACGACAAAACACGCTTTACTGTTCGGGCATTAGACAAAGAACGAGCACTTAGATAAAGGTCATTCGAAGGGCGAGTCGCTCCTTGCTACATACAATGGGGAACTTATTTGAATATCGCTTTCCGAGTCGATTGATAAATTTTCATAAGGAAATTAAATTATACTTTGCTTGGAAGGAACAAATTTTTATTCTTATCACGAATTTTTGAAATTTTATACTGTTTCGGGAGTCAGAATTGATGAAAAACGATATCCATATCGATCATAAAATCTGTTAAGTATAAATAACTTCGGATGATGATGATTGAAATTAAATGAAACCAGTTTTTATTGATCTATGGTTCTTATTAGATGTACAGAGCTGGAAAAAACCGCCAAGATCAAGACACGTGAAAAACTACGAGCCCTATGTCTAGGGTTGCCAACCGTACTATAATATATGGGTGAAGACCAAAAAGTTGCACACCGTTAAAGCTGCGTTAGCACATAGTTTTATACAAATGTCCATACAAATGTATGATTAATTTTCATGTCACAATGGAAAAAGTTAATGGAAATTAAAACTATGTGCTAACGCAGCTTTAACGCTGTACAACTTTTTGGTCTTCACCCATATAATGTAGTATTGTACTATATTTCGGGTCTGGGTACTATATACTGTTGAAGAAATATATAGTACGCAAAAATACTACACCTTCAACACCGAAATCTAACAAACAAAATTGCTTATTTTAAAAATGTTTGAACGCGCATTGACATTAACTTTTGAGTGATGCCGAGTACTGCCTTTTCGCAACGTAGCGTTTGGCAACCTGTTTCATTTCGCAACTTTTCATTTCGCAAACTCTAAAACTGTAAATATTTCAGGATTTATTTCAGGGCCATCGTGTTAGGCCCTAATAAATCCTCAGCCTAAACCCAAACCCAAACCCAAAGTCCAAAGACTTAAAAGCAGATTTTTAGATCCCGTAGTCCGTAGTAGAAACGACAACACAAAACCTTTATAGTTTTGTTCTGACCGTACATATGACACACACAGTCATTTTACTCGAGAACTACAAAACATATATGGATAAAATTCGGAGTACATAGGGGTATTGTAATGGCCGCTACCTAGTTTTGGTGTTAAATAATGAAAATCAATATTTCTAAAAACATTTAAAAAATAACAAAGACAAAAATAAGTGAATTCAAGTTCGAGGCAGATTTTAAAAATTATTTCAATAATAGAAAGCTAAAATGCTTAGATTGACAATAAAGGATTTTAAAATACAATTTCTCGAGATGAACGTAGCCTACGTCAATCAAAAATAGTGTAGATTTCTATAAGTGAAAGATTTTTTTTAACTGGTCCTAATGTAGAAGTCACTTATTTCTAACTCCCGGGAATTTTGAATTTTCCCGAGGAAAAGTAGGTAGCCAATGTCAGTCAAAAACTGTAGCCTTCTATTAGTGATAGTGTTATTTATAATCGACTTAAAGAATCGTATCTATCCCTCGGGAACTTTTCGATTTCCCGGGGTAGCCTGGTTCAATTCAATCAAGGACAGGATAGCTTTCTATTGAATTCACTTATTCTTATCCCGCGGGAATTATCCTATTTATATCGTTTAAGAAGTCGCGGGCAAAAGAAACATATAGGTACTTTAACGTTTTCTGGAATTTTACCCCTGAATATGTGAAACAAGAGTTCAAAGTTATGAATTATGATTACTTAGGTCGATTTTTGAATTCCAACAATGTGCACCATCAGTCTAAAATAACGATTGTCTGTGTCTTCCACATATTGCTCCGAAAAATCAATCAAAACAGGAAAAATAGGATTGTACTCGTAGAAAGTATATCTATGCTACGCCGAATTTAACGCGAGCGAAGCCGTGGGTAAAAGCTAGTATAATATAATTGGCAATATCTTCCAGTTTAGTTAATGTTCTGTTGTTTTCCTTGATCTCCTTAATCTCTTTCGAGTTATTACACTGCCCTGTGTTTGTTTTAATTATGTCCCAGGTCTCTTCCATTGAATGCATCGTATCTTCGTAAATCCGTCTTTGCTTCTCGTGAAACCCCTGGCATTTGATTAGTTTCTTGTTTTTAACCGACTTCAAAAAAGAAGAGACTCAAAAAAGGACTATGTTTTTTTTGTGTGTTTCTTACGCGATAATTCTGCCAACTGTGAACCAATTTTCAAAATTATTTTTTGTTCTAAACATAGTACTTTTGGAGCGGTCCCATTGTCACCAGGTTAGGATGATGGAATCCTAGGGAAATCGAGGGCAACCCTCAATTTTTTTTCGTTCTTCTTTTCTTTTGGTTCCTCTGGAGCTTTCCGGTATCTAGCAGTTTCCGGTTGCCCGAGTTGACAAAACGGTAATGTATTTCTAATGGCCCTTGTGCTGCCCAAAAACGCTGCGCCATGTGACGATGGCAGCTCCCACGACTAAGAACCTAACATTTCTGAGTAAGAAAACTCGCCCGATACTTTTAGCAGCCAGCAAGAAAACGACAATACAACTCTTTATTGTACAATATACACTACGAATAATTTACAGGTACACAAAGAGAAAATTACAAGGTAAGCAGTAGGCGGCCTTACCGTTTACGAGCGATATCATTCAGGCAACTAGTATGCAAGTTTGACCTAAATCTGACACCATTATCCATCAAAACACATGTTGATCAAATACAGCTCAAACCCGGCCAGAGACTTCCCGATAGCCATCAAAAACACTAGGCGAATGCCCGCATTTAGAAACGCTAGGTTTCTTATCAAAAGAGACACCCACCATCAGATGACACATTATCCTCAGGCGGTACGAGGGCCACAATATCCGCAACGCGCTTCCAACCCACACTTTAAGCAAGTAAACAAACAAAACATGAAGAAACAACCAAAACCAAAAGGTTACAGGAGAACACGGCACGAAATAACGTTTACTCGTATGTACTCGTATAATGTAGGTACAATGTAAAAAAGGTGTATAGATTAATGTAATTTGTCAGTAAATTAGCAAACGAAATCATGTGCCAGAAAAAACGCAATGTTGTTTTAATAGTATTTTATGCAACTGTATCGTAATAGGGGTCCTTAAAACACGAGTGTGGGTGTAATGTTGTATGCAATCTCATTATGATACAGATTTCTGTATCGTAACGACCAATACGATACAGCCGTGTTCATAATAGAATCCAATGTAATGCTGGTCATTACCTATGGTTTTTGAACGCATAATTGAGGATTTACTATATGGGTGTAGAGAAAATAACATATCAGTACTTCAATATCTCACTAATATTATAAATGCGAAAGTCTGTTTGTTTGTTTGTTACTTCATTACATCTAAACCGCTGAACCGATTTAGATGAAATTCGGTATACAGATAGTTTGAGTTCTGGGGAAGGACATAGGATAGTTTTTATCCCGGAAAATTGCATAGTTCCGGCGGGATTGCGATAATCGAATTCTACGCGGACGGAGTCGCTGGTAACAGCTGGCAACAAACAATATAATAGTATTATTAAAAATTATTCAACGTTTGGAACCTTACAAAAGGCCAGATTTTAGCTGAAATGTATCGTTATAGAATTACACCTCTCCATCTCAATGTCGTAAGCGACATGTCCTGGAACCTGTACAAAAGGGCATGAGTTTGTAGCTTGTGTATGTGTGTGTGTGTGTGTGTGTGTGTGTGTGTGTGTGTGTGTGTGTGTGTGTGTGTCGTTTTTTTACATCTACGTCCTGGGTTTGGCTGTGTATAAGATTTAATTACTTTTAATAGACAAATCATCTCAATCAATATTTAGCAATTTTTTTAGTTAGGCACAGCTTGTTTCTGGTAGGATTCGATTTTGCTCGACCACTAGGTACACTAAAAAGTAGGTACTGAGTAGACGTTTGCTACAGATAATTACAATCTCAAGTTGTCGTCTTAAAATAGCTTAACACCTCGAACGTTGAACTAACTGATGGACTTTAGCTCACAAGCCGTAATTAAGTCTTAAACAGATGTAATTACGAATTCCAAAGCAAGGCGCCACAAATGAGTAGGTACTTACTGATAAACCGCGCTTATGTCACACAAAACTAAATCTGAATCAAAAAAATCCTATCGTCGTATCGTTGAGCAAGCGTAACTATAGCTAAACAAACGAATCATATTAAAAAATTACTCTGAATCGACTCTATCATGACTTCTATAACTACAATACTTTC
The DNA here is from genome assembly GCF_025370935.1 of Choristoneura fumiferana. Taxonomy (NCBI): domain Eukaryota; kingdom Metazoa; phylum Arthropoda; class Insecta; order Lepidoptera; family Tortricidae; genus Choristoneura; species Choristoneura fumiferana. Next base: position 10,130,096 of record NC_133484.1, read on the forward strand.
ACAATAAATGACACAATGACATGGCAACGCCTGACGAGGAAAATGATAATGAAAGTTGCGAGAATGTTCTACGGTGGGTTTTGATTCAAATGGTGCGACAGTCGTGAACCCGTCTTTCTTAACGAGTGAACGTATATTATTTTTCGGTATTCCAATACCATTACAGCATTGTCTTTGAAATGTTGATTGTTGAATCACGTTCGTGTACATATGCTACATTATGTAGCAGCTTTCGTGCGACCTTACCCTTTACTATGTCAGCGGACCTCGCGGGCGTGAAAAATTGTGTTTACTTTTACTCTATGTTAGAATATCCGTGAATAATAATGGGAAACATTTTGTTCCCTGTAATCATTGATTTGATTTTGTCAATATCATTTTGCGTGTGTAACTTTTAGATATTATTAGTCTTTAAGAAATCTGCGAAATCGTTAGGTAATTAATTACGGATTCTTCGGTTTTGGTTAATGCCGTGGGTTCAACGTGGATGCAGGCCGCTTCCAAACGAAGCAACTGGAGGTCTATGAGCGAGGCCTATGTCCAACAGAGGACGTCCTACGGCTAATTTGAAATGGACACAAATGGATACCCACAAAATGCCCGTAAATCTCCTTTTTCTTCTTAGTAAGATACCTGATAAAACTCCGTAAAACCCATCGGGAGGTAAACAAATTGCGACTTTCAACGCGATTCTTTTGTACAACTTTTGATTAATGCCCCAACTCGAACGAATACCTGAACTGAACACTACAATTTCAACTTTATTATCGATGTTGGTAGAAGATTTGATTATTATAACGATTTAAATTATTAATTCCAATAAACAAAACAGTTTTAAAATATAAATTATCTGCTTAAAGCTAAATTGAAACTTAATCCTTTCAGAACTCAACTAAAAATTGCTTAATACAAATGAAAAAAAAACCTCCGAGCACTCAATGGACTCGGATTCGACGCACTATATCAGATTTGATAAGGTATCTGTACTTGCGAGAGAGAAATTTTTCATTCCGCGGAAAGTGCGTAAAGCCATCGAGATTGGTCGTCGGCCGAATTTCAACCGGGATAGTGGTTGGACGGTACCTCCGAGTTGGAAAACGGTGTTAAATACTCGTGCTGCGTCATCGGTGTGTGTGAACGTACCTTTACAGAGCGATGTTGTTAGTGTTGTGTGCTACCCTACATTTGACAGTTGTAATGATGATGAAAACGCGGGTAGTTGTGTGCCGGTGTCAGTTTCGTCGGGTAGTCGCGCGAGCAGAGCGGCGGCGCGCAGTGCGCGTGTTGCAGCAGCCGCTGAGTCGGGTTGCTCCGAAGACGAAGGGCTACGGATTAGCCCGAAACATGTCGAGCTAAACTCGATTTAAGACGTCAGTTATCCGGGTCATTATATTTAAAATCCAATGAGCTTAGACTTTTAAATTGTTATAAAGACTCGAAACATTTATTTTCCGTAAAGCTGCTTTGATTTAGACAAAACCTTGAGGTCAAGCCTCAATAAAATTGCGCTAGCCAGCGTTTTGTTTTTGTGTGGAACCTTGTTTGGCAAAATTGTTCATGTCGTCTGATCGAACACATACAAGATAGCGCATTTTTATCGAGGCCTTTACTTATCGTGATGAATATAATAAACTTTTTTAGTGAAAATGGAGAAACATTTTTTGTTTAGTCAATCTATGCTGCTCTAAAAATTATGGAAACGTGACAAAAGATGCTTGCAGAAAAGATTGTACTCGTATTGTTTTGTATAGCTCTTTGTTGTACATAAAACATGTTAAAATAACTGTTAACAAGAGAAAAAGATGTACAAAGGTGAACTTATCCCTTAAAGGGATCTCTTCTAGGGTTCTAGGGTTCTCTTCTTATTTGGAGTCTTTTTCTTCACTAGTTCACCTATGCAAAGTCACAGCGGCTAGCTATAAAGCTAAGCAAGCTCACAAAGCTAGCTATAATAGAGCGGTTTTGCTCTACGTCCTATGCTATTTCTATGGTTTCGTCAACAATTTTCTCTCCGAGCTAGTGCGTACACTATACAAATAGTTCTATGAAGTTACACCGGACCGTATATTATGCAATTTTCTCACTCGGAGCGGACGCTGTGCGTATGTAACGCTCTGATAATGTATGTAATCTCTCAATACTATGCTGCACTTAGCGTATGCACTTGTTAATTATATTTATTTCTTCATCAGAGAAACGCTCGGCAACTGCATGGGGCTCGGGGAGAGACCCTACAGCCCCCCCTGGTGGGGTCAGCTGGCCTGGCTTATGATATTCGCCATCATGCTTCTTCTAGCGGTCCTCGGTAACACTTTGGTCATATGGATTGTTCTAGGTAAGTAAAGAACGCGATGCAGTTGCAAATAAGTGATGAATTTTATATTGTTTTTCAATTCATTCGAAATTTTGCTTGCATAAGGCGAGTGTATCCGTGCTGTTGACGTGAAAAACAAAGAAGCAAGCCTGTGGGTGTTTGACACATAACATGCACGGATATCTATTGGGAGGGTGCGAAGTACCTACTAGGTGGGGGTGATGAAATCTATCGCAGCGCTCATGGTGGCCAAAAGTAGAAATAGTTCTGGCTCTGTCTTCTGTCATACTCATATGAATCTGTCATTAACAAAGCAATTTGTATAGACTTTAACTACCTAATTTTAGTAATAGATGTTTGTGTTATGATGCGAGCTTGAATTATTAAACACTGTCCTTGTTTTGTTCTTAATTCCTCTACATCTCGGACATGTCCAGCAACAATTTTCCTTATGAAACGGTTTGTGGTTGAATTTTTATATTAAGTGATACTCACAAAACCGGTCTTCAAAATGATACTCATTTTGATCTGAAAACATTATTTAATTTATTACTAGCGATATAAGAACAATTATATAATTTTACTTTTATTCAAAGAAACCAATAAGATAGCTTTATCTTTTCGTTTTACAGTAAAAGTACTACTAAACTACAACTAACTAAACATGAAGTAAACAAACCCTGACATAACAAAAATAAAACACACTTTTTGAATAAATTTTACTTACCTCATTTAATTTTAATGATCAAAAATTAATTCACAACCTTTTGTCCACCCTAATCACGGTATCATAGTAATTTTGTATTATAAATTAATACGTTATAGGTTTGATTTTTGTCACAATGTCGCGATGAAATTTCAAAACGTCAGAGCATCAGAGCCATAAAAGTTGCGGACGCTAGGTGGCGCTGATGTCGATTTAGATCAATGTCTGTAGTTTGAAATATCTAGGTGTATATATGCCTATCGATAGTCAATAAAGATTCAAAGTTAACCGGGTAAAATGTTTTGTTTTATAGCTTAAAGGCTTTTTAAATAAAGATTAATAATAAATTATTAAAATCGTAGAAAGATTGAGTGAAAGAGCTATATCATCAAGCAAGACATTCTAAAACATCACCTTTATTATTTTTTTCCATAACCAATTTGCCAATATTTCAACCATTTTAAATTTGTGAAAGTTTACGAAGGTATTGTTGACTATTGAATATTTTAACTGTAAGCTTAAGTGACAGGGGATTCAGGCAGCTGCACAAATTGATGAGTTTTATTGGGTCGCGTAGGTATGTACGTGGTGGGATTAATGACAGTTTATGTTTTCAAAATACAATTCAAAGTCACAAATAATTTTGGTAACCAATCTAAAACATAATTGTACTGCATTCAATTCGAGTTCCGAATGCATCTTCATACGAGTACGTTCTCTTCGAGACGGAGAATTAGATTTGTGAGCGTAAAAGCAATTCTAAATTTCTCTCAAGCGTTTATTTGCCCATTGATTGCTTCGTCTACAGCTAATGCTTTTTCCCACAGCTCACCGACGGATGAGGACAGTAACGAACTGCTTCCTCGTCAACTTGGCCATTGCTGACCTTCTAATGGCTACTTTAAATGGGGCACCAAATTTCGTGTTCCTGGTAACCGCCCACTGGCCGTTTGGTGCTATAACCTGTACAGCCAGCAACTTCACTGCAAACCTCACTGTGTCAGCTGGAGTATTCACTCTAGTTGCCATCACTGTAGACAGGTAAGTTTAGCTTCCCACTATGAAACTCGTTGACGTTAAAAACTCAAATTGAAAATACAAACTGAAATATAGATGCACAGTTAAAATCAGAAAAATAAAACCAGCACTGGGAATCGAACCCAGGTTTTCGGTATTCCGTACCGCGTGCTATACCGCTACACCACTGCTGGTCAACGGTACAGACACGAATTTCCCCTATGCACCTCATATCTCAGCTTGTTTGTTTCTTATTTAGCCACTTAAGCAGTGACGCTAGCGACATCCGTAGCCCTCATCGAGAAACTTTCGGCACTCCATTGGAACCAACCGCTCACCCGGACAAGAGATGTCGTTACAAAGCAATCAAATTAAGATTGGTTTTTTGGAATCTTTTTGTATTTTTTTATTTCAATCCCAAATTTTTACTTTTACGGTCATCCCGTAAAACCTAAATTGAAAATACAAACTGAAATATAGATGCACAGATAAAACCAGAAAAAGTCATTTTTAATCAAGTTCAAGTTTCAAGTTCAGTTTGTATTTTCAATTTCGGTTTTACGGGATGACACACTTTTCACCGCCGCGCCCAGCTAAAGTTGAATACGGGAAAATAGTACCCGTACCGCACTCAACGTACTAAAGTAATAATAGTTTTCTTTGAACGTTGAACGTTAGCTAAACAATAGACGCAAAAAAATGTCTATAAAACCTATATATAATTTAGTACCTACATTTATTTTCTCAACAGATTAAATTGAGGCAAAGAAAGGATGATAAGGGCATTAGGAGGCGACGGAAAGGAATAGCCACTAGAAAGTCTTCCAATTGAAAGAAAAGTAAATTGGATTTCGTCGACATGTACCCAGTGCGATACAAAATTACCTATATTCGTAATACATCTGCTTGGCGACTATGAACAGTACCTATCATAACAACAATACAAAAAAAATACACTCGTATATTGGAACTGACGTGTCTAGTGAGTTTCCATCGATGTTGCATTTCTGCCCTGCTAATTGTACTTGCAGTAATCGTCATTTTTGGGATTTGAACTTTTTTACAAATATGACATCTCAAGGGGCCTGTTTTACTAACAGATCGAAACGTTTTGCTGCACCGGATTCGATACCTCTTTGCCAAGTAAGTACGGTATCTGGGCAACTCTACTAGTTATAAGCAGATGGTCCGACCGAGTGCGTAATACCAAAGTTTTGCGGCGAGCCAATGTATGTGGCATTGAAACATATTCCACGCGTCGACATCTTCAGTTGCGCGGTCACTTATCTCGTATGGCAGAAGACAAAGTGGCTAAGCGCATCTACTATCAGATCTTGTGTTATTAATTGCCTATTTTCTCACAAATGTATTGAAAAACGTCGTATGATACAGCAGTGGTGTAGTGGTATAGCACGTGGCACGGAATGCCGAGGACCTGGGTTCGATTCCCAGTGCTGGTCTTATTTTTCTGGTTTTTCTGTGCATCTATATTTCAGTTTGTATTTGCAATCATTATTTTAGCCGAAAGAAGCTGCATTGCTGGACATAGACATTCTTATAAGTTTAAGGTAAACTTTTTATTTTTATTTTTGCTGAAATAGAAGAATATTGTTTCGTTATTGTCTGTTTTATTAAATATTTATTGACTATCGAAGTTTATTTTAATACAACACTGCCACATGTATACTTAACATATTATGTCTCTTTCAGTGCGGTACGGGAAACAATTATCCGTAAATTGAAGTTTTCGTAAAATGGTCATGTTTTCTAAATTATTATCATCCCAGCCTATATACGTCCCACTGCTGGGTACAGGACTCCTCTCAGAACAAGAGGGCTTGGGCCATAGTTCCCACGCGGGCCCAGTGCAGTGGGAACTTCGCACGCACCATTGAATCGCTTCACAGGTTTGTGCAGGTTTCCTCACGATGTTTTCCTTCACCGCAAAGCTCGTGGTAAATTTCAAATGTAATTCCGCACATGAATTTCGAAAAACTCAGAGGTGCGAGCCGGGGTTCGAACCCACGACCCTCTGCTTGAGAGGCGATAGGTCAAACCACTAGGCCTCCACGGCTTCAGCTCCGTGTTTGGGTATGGTATCAGCATACGTATCAACATTTTCTTCAGATTTCTGTTGATTTCGACTGTCATTTTTCGGGGTTTGATTTGTGATCCACTGTTGAGCAAAGGCTTTACCTTTTTCACTTCACTCACTCAAATTATAGCTCCGAGTTAAGTACGACAGCAGCTTGTAAAAAGAGACTATAATAATCTAACTCGTACCAAAAAAATAATTCTGTAAAGGGATTTTTCATAAAGTTACAGCCATTCAAAGTACACAATATGAATGGGAAAATACTAGCCACAACGCACCACGGTAAACTTTGATAAGACTAAATATTTCCCGTAACGCACCAGCAGCAGAAAGTCCACCAAAATCATTGCCGCAGTTAACGTGTTAATGTTATTTCGAATAAAATATGTACTTAGACGGTCTTAAAAATCACAGTGTATTGCACTTTGATAGGCAGATTTTAGTTACACCTATCTGTGCAAGATTGCACAACCTTTTAGAGTCTTTTAGGTTTTAATACATCTTTTTATTGTCTATGGATTTTTGATATGTGACTTTGATTATACTTTTGTTCCAACGGAAAACCAGTGCCTATTTATTTAATCCGAAATACTATCTATGTTTAAGTTGCAACCGTCTGATAGTAGAAGAATGAATAAACTAACGAAAGTTAATTTCAGTGTTGTTGCAATAGCGATAGTTTCGCTATCGATAATTGACCTTGAGAAACCAGTCGATAGCGCAATAGTTCTATCGAAAATATTGATATGCTGCAATACTATCGATAGTCATCATCAGCCGGAAGACGTCCACTGCTGGACAAAGGCCACAATGAAGGCCCTTAGAACGCCACAATGAACGACAACTCGCCCCTTGCATCCACGGGTTTCTCGCAACTCTCACGATGTCGTCAGTTCACCTGGTGGAAGGCTAGCTAACGCTTCGTCTTCCGGTTCATGGTCGCCACTCGAGGACTTTTCTCCCCCAACGGTTATCGATAGTATCGATAGTATCGTCAAGCGTTGATAGTTTTGATAGGACTAACGATAGTATGAATAATTTTCAAGGTCAGGATAGTATGGCGATACTATCGATAGACTATCGCTATCGCAACAACACTAGTTAGTTCCTGGATGACTAATAACGAAAGGTAATTTACCCTTAACCGCGTACGTGCGGTATCTCAGACCTTAGCAGGTTTAAAAATGATACTAATTCGATGCAATCGCGGCATACAAACTTCGAATGACTTTGTACCTTTTCTTGGGGGGCAAACAATGGCTGCCATATAGTTGACATGTTTGGAGTCCAAAGTCGTTTATTTCTTTGAATTTAGTGACCATAATACCGGTGACAGCGGTCACCAAGACCTTAGGTAGGTGGCTGCGTAATATTCTTACGTGGTCTCCCAGACCGAACGTAGGTGGTTGTGTTTGTTTTATTTGCTAACATTTTAAGTATAATTCATGTTTATTTTTTAGTAAACATGCTTTTTAGTGACACAGTCACAAAATGTGGTTACAAAAAGTGTCGTTCTTGAATGCAAGAGAGCAAATGTTTAAACGAATTATGTATCATCTGTCGACAAATATGGTAGTTTGAGAGTTAGCAATTTTATAAAAATAAAATGTTTCTGTAAAATTAAATCAATTGAATAGCTTGGTTGATCATTCAATTTGATGAGACTTTAGTATTAATCTTTATGTTATACTGTTACTCTGCTTTGAGGAGTCGTATCCCCTTATGGTAAGTAATTTTATAGTAAGAATAGGAGAACTACTGAAATGCGTTAAGTTTATAAAAAAATCTTTTGATTTATTTTGTAATTTTTATTTTGTTAAGAAATAGCATAGACTGCTAAAATGGTTTTTAATACTTTTTTAGGTCTACTAGACCGCACAAAGGTGGTTGTGTTTCTAAAACAGGACGTAGGTAGTTAATGGTTTATAATATTGTTAATGACTACGGCTCGAGAAAGTTAAGCAACTCATATTGGAAAAGTTAAAGTTAGAAGACGCTCCAAAAAGTACTTACGAATTCACAAACTTTGATATACCTAAGCCCCAAATCTTCACTTTCAATGGCCACATAAAAACGTTGACACTTACAATATTGAAAATATAGAATGTTCGACATTTGCAAACGTAAAAGCTATTGTGAACTAAGTTAAGGCATAATTTTAATTAAATATGTAATATTTGGCCTGTAATTCAAAATGGTCGAGGTTTCACGCAATTTTTAAACAAAATCTCTAATATTTTGGATAAATTGTTTTTATTATGTTGAGTGACTTTATTATTCCGATTTTCGAAATACTCTGAATACGTTTAAATCTTTCGTGATTTTCACTCATATCTGCTACAATCGAGTTTTATCAGAGTGACTTCAGTCTACTCGTGACCACGGCCACTGTAATGTAGACGAAACATGTTAGTGTGATACTCTGAGTAAATTGCTTCATTTGCGACATAGTGTCGATATTTTATTGAATATGCTGTTATGATAATCACAATGTTTTGATACCTAATACTTCTGACTTAATTGAAAACTTGTTGAAAGTGTTTTGATTGGTAATGCTTCAGTTTACTTAACATGTTTTATTATATTTTTTTCCGTATGAGGGTTTCACACTTTTTTGTCATATAGGTAACCATTTTTTTGTGATCTTAATACATATAATGTATTATATTTGTACAGATACGTGGCCATAGTGAAACCTCTGCAACACAGACTGAGCCGGAAAGTCGCGCGTGCGGCGCTTCTCACGGTCTGGTGCGCGAGCGCGTTGCTTGCTCTGCCCAGTCTACTCTACTCTGATACTTATAAGAAACAGTAAGTTTTCAATTCATAATAATTAGCTAAAATTAACGATTGTGTATTTCCAGTGATAACGACAACTCTGCATTGGTCTCTCACTATGGGCCTTTTTAAGAGGCACTTAAAACACAATGGAGAGAGCTAATTATGTTGGGGGTTCATTTGCGAGAGGAGATCCGCAGGCAAACCAAAGTAACCAACATAGACCGAAGAATTGCCAAGCTCAGGTGTCTTGAAACAATCACAGAGCTGTCTGGCCATACTAGGATTCAATCCTTAGACCTCTACCGTCATTATCCAGGGTCAATATTCACGATGCAGTGCAATTAAAGATCTCACTTTTGCAAAAGTGAAGTGTTTTTATAGCATAGGTACCTACATGAATACGTAGGTACGAGTTTGTAGACTATAGTTAGCTTTGTTTAATTTTAATTTCACGCGCCTTGTCAGCCAGATTTTACTGAGCGTCATTACATGACCATGTATTGTATAGTTAGGTACTTGTTGAATCCTAAAACCAGCTGAAAATGTAGACACTGAAAAGTCAAAAGTTTCGGTCATGTAATGTAATTAAAAATCCCAAGGAACACAAAATTCTCGATACCATTAGACAAAAAGCAGCGTCCTTGACACGTGTCCTGATAGTAGATTTAATACCTACGTGTCTGGGTGACTTCCGTTAATTTTGATCCAATACCTTTTGCTTTGGTTATTTATCACCAATTTCGCAATCTCGGTTCGTTACTTATTCAAAAGTAACTCGTATTCTCTCCTACACTCATGCCATAAAGATTTTTATGGCTGTTACAGGAAAAGCACGCTTGTTTAATTTGTTGGAAATAAATTGGAAAGTACTCACAATTCAGTATTTTAATCTACAAATGGGTTAAATGATAAATGAAAATTATATGGCATCCTATTGATAACTGGATAGTGTAGTTATTTGTTCCCTGACTGTAAGCTGGGTCCTAGGTTTCAATCCCGGAAGGAGCATAACGTTAATGAATATGATGGCTTAGTACAGTCGAACAAACTTATTCATGTACCAGGATGGAACTGAGACACAGTTACTTTCCCATTTATAATATTAGTAAGTAAGTAAATATTAAAGTAAATGTGCTTTGGAAGTAGTATAAATTATAATAAAGTAAGCTACTTTGCAGCCTGATTCCAACGCAGTCCTTGCTGCCATTTTCTCATTAAGAGAAACATACGAGTACGTGTGTGTACACCGTCTCTCGTATATAACCCGTCGTACAAAAGCACTGTCAATTTATTTTATTTACACAATGTCATATAAGTTCTGT
>NC_133484.1:10140340-10188021 GCF_025370935.1 Choristoneura fumiferana
CTACCTACCTACCTACTAATTTGCATTTTTATTTTTATTTCTCTTTGAACCATTTTCACCAACCAACTAGGTACAAAGGGCTGAGACTGTTGGAACTAAGGGCAAAAAAAACTCTAAACAACATAACTACTCAAAACATACACTTATATTCGCGTCACGTAATGGCAGTAGTTGGAGATTTCCCTTCATTTTTCCTTCAGACAAACTTGGTAAGAAATTTAAAGATGAAAGAAAAACGTAATGATATGATTTGTGCCTTTGCAAATCAACACGAAACATTTTAGCCCTTTCGAACCCAGCCGAGTATGAAAAGAGTTACGACAATGGACTTTATGTACATTCCATGTCAAGTTCAAAATTCAAATGTAAGAATTATGACAGTGGACCTTATGTACAATCCATGTCAAATTCAAGTAACCCGCACAATCGTATCAGCTGGGTTCGAAAGGGTTAGATACCATTTGTTTACCCTGCTCTGACGTAGTAGGTTAGCTAGCGACTTTAATTTTTAAATTCGTGGCAGAACACGGAATTATCAATTACATAAAACTCAGTAGCTGTAATTAAAAAGTTTAAAATACGTTCATATCTGACTCAACTTCTGCCATTAAAATCTGGAGGTTAAATGGATAACGAGAATTCTTTGTTACATTTCTAAAATTCGTAAAGAGTTAAATAAAACCGGGTAGGCTTAAAATTCCCAGAGACCACTTAAGGATCACTTCACCTGTAGAGTAGCGAAACGAGTCAAAGTCACAGGTAAGTGGCTATTTTCTAATTAGCTAGGCTGTGAATCAAAATGAGGAATGTCAGTGTCTATACAAAATTGTTAGTATTTTATTGAGTTTTATGGTAAAATTTAAGTGTGAAATAGAGTCAAAATATCAAATTTAGATAGATAAAACTTATTTTGGTACTGCAAACAAACGTTACACAATCAAGATTAAGAAATATAACACATCAAGCCAAACTTAGCAGAAAACAATTTATATTGTTCGTGTGCGCTGCATTAACCTACAAATTTTAAATTTATATTGCTATTGATAAATAGTAATTGAAAATAACTACTTATGGGTGTATTTCTGTACAAAGTTCTTCGCCTGTAGTATCATCAGACGTCGTAGCTTTGTGATATAACTTTATACCAAAATCCCGATCGAAGCAATGTGAATCTGAAATTGGGAAATTAAATGGAAACCTAATATACTTATCACAAAAATTACATTGGAGAATAATATAGCTTTAATACCTCGACAAGTCGATACCGAATGCTGGTAGGTACGGTGTTTAAAGAGACCTTTTCTATTTTACCTATACTACCTTAAGAGGTCGCTAAAATCAGGTGTTCCTTTCTTTCACAGACAGAAATTTCACAGAATTTCTTTTCGCAGAAAATGTTTCATATAATATTTAGTCCTTGTATTTTTACTTCGAATATTATTGTTTCAATTAAGTACTATTTACTTGAATGAAATAGAACAATAATTCAAGGAATTTTATATTTTTTTAAAGAATTTGGTTTTCGGTTTATTTATATTCACTATTTATTTTGTTTCAACGAAAATGTAAAAATATACGTTATGTTTATAATTTAATAAATATTAACACATTTAAATGTAGTCATTTTATATAGATTACATTTGGTTAGATTGTGGTTAGATTAGAGCTGTGATCCCACCAAAAAGCGAATCGCTACCAGAAAAGTAGGTTAGGTTAGGTAAGAACTGTGAACACATCAGAAAGTGAATCGCTACCGTTATAGGAGGGTAATGCATTTTGTCGCAGGTATGAATAAAAGGTTTAGAAACTACCACCACATGAAATGTTTTTCTTTCTAATAAGTTTTATATCAACTAAATAATATAAGAATAAAGAATATTTAATTTGTTATTCTATGGAATGAATACCTAAATAATGAACTTTATTTGTAACAAAAGTCAATGATACAAATTTCTTCAAAGTAATTGTTCCATGTTTCCATGTATTGATTATTCTATGAAACAATAATATACGAAAAAATATCTGTAAAACGTAATTCTATACAAATGTTGACTGCGAAACAACGTACTCGTACAACCCTAAAGCCATCATTTAAGCTGCGATTTGACGCATTGGTTTTTATAAAAGCCGGTGTTATTTGTAAAATAATACTTTTTAGGTACGAGTTCACTCTCTGTAATGGATCTGTGTTAATTTTCTTTCTGTAGATATTATATTTTAATGACGTATTTTGTTTCTAAAGGTACATTAATGGCGAGAGAGAAATATGCTTCATAAAATGGCCCGACGGCAGCTATCCTACGTCTAGGGCTGACTATTGGTAAGTTTTTATGCACTAATAAAACAACTAATGATTTTATGAGACGGATTAGCATAGCAGAAACCTATTATGACCAGAGAAGGATATACCTAAGTAAAATAAGAATTCGATGGTCTTTGTTTAGCAGGGGCTTAATATATTTCTATGCGGACGGAGTGTAGGGCAACAGCAGCTATTTGTTTTATCTATACTAATATTAGAAAGAGGAAAGCTTTGGATTTTTGGATTTTTAAATTTTTGGATTTTTGTTACGAATTAACTCAAAAACTAGTACTTAAACCGATTTTTAAAATATACCATGTTATCCATACCTTTGTATTAATCCTTATCCAAAAAAATAATTTTATATTCAAGACGGTTTCAATACCTGTAGATTACTTTTTGAATTATTCAAATCGGACATTCCATTCAAAATATATTACTATTACGAGATTAAAAATATCAATCTAACCAAAAAATGCATTTACTCTACGTTGAAGCCCTCTTGTTCTGAGAGGAGGCCTGTGCCCAGCAGTGGGACGTATATAGGCTGGATGATGATGATGATGACTCTACGTTGACGCGCCGCGGCTTCGTGCGTGTCGGGTGTAGTTTTTTAGAAATTGAGCTGAACAATGCCTTGATTAGATACCTTTTTAGAGTTCTGTGCCCAAAGGGGTAATTAAAATGGGACCCTATTACTAAGACTCCACTGTCGTCTGTCTGTCTGTCACTAGGCAGTATCTCATGAATCGAAATGTTTAAGGGGGCTCCCATGCAACAAACGTGACTTTTTTTGCTCGATATTAATAACGGCAACAGTAGTTGCTTGAAATATTGACAGAATATTTTTTTGTGTAAATGTACTTTAAAAATAAATAATTAAGTCAGAATAAAATAAATATGTAAGGTGGGCTCCCAAACAGCAAACGTGTTATTTTTTGCCGTTTTATGCTAATGTCTAATGTTGCATAGGTACGGAACCCTTTGTACGAGAGTCCGACTCGCACTTTTCCTTTTTTTTTACTTTGCCCGTGCGAAGCTGGGCCAGGTCGCTAGTAAAATATAATTTACCTACCTAACCTAACCCAAACAAACGTACATTAAATAGAACATAATAATACGGTATTTGACTATTTTGAATCCCGGAAAAATGCTCAGTTCTTGAGGGAACAGCGCGCGATAACCGAATTCCACGCGTTCGAAGCCGCGAGCGAAAGCTAGTAGGTATTAATGATAAACGTCGTCGTAAACTACACTTAAAAAATGAATAAATTTAACACGGGAGTGTAGTCAATTTTATCTACCTAACAATTTACAGAATTTTTTTTTAATTAATTTTGTGCCGCCTGTGGATGTGTGCTGGGTGTTTTCCGAGGCATTATTCAATCAATGAGATTGTTCGGCGGGCCATAGTGTCGGTAAATGTTCCGTGCGTTTTGGAACCCCCAGTATTGAGCCGTACGGATGGTAAAAGACCGGATGGTCTGACGCTGGTTCCATGGCGAAGAAGGCGTTGTCTTCTTTGGGATGCAACCTGCGTCAGCACGTTTGCTGCATCCCATTTGGGACAGACCATGACGTGTGCGGGGTTTGCGGCGGAGAGTGCCGCGAAATTGAAGCACGCTAAATACTCTGCTTTGGAATCAGCGTATGATTTCGTGCCGGTTGCGGTCGAGACGGCTGGATCCTGGGGTTTGGAGGCTCGCGAGTTGTTTAGGGGAGCGTGATAGGGGCTCTGACCCTCGCTCAGGCTCGTACTTGGTGCAGCAGGTCTCCATTGCCATTCAGCGAGGTAACGCTGCTGGTATTATGGGGACGTTTGAGCCGGGTACGATGCAAGAGGGAGGGTTTTAAGGTTAGTTTTTATGACGAAGCATGTTGCGGATGACTTTAGTGTACCTAATGTAGTATAGCTTAGTTTGTAGTTTAGATGATTAAGCCTTATAGTTTGTAGGTATAGGTTTAAGTTGTTTTTTTCCTTTGTTTACTTGCTTTTATCGAAAAACTATCCGCTTCATCACCGTTAACTTATTTTGCTAATGAATGTTCATCTAGCTAGCCTATTTGAAAGGCAGAATATTTATTTATCTTACGAATTTTAGTTGGTGAACACACAAGGCAATAAACTAATGAACATACTGTTCTGTAGCAGCCCCAACAAAAACACTCGACGTTTGCTCACGAAATTTAATGCTACAGTAAACGTCACATACACGGTGAAGTCTTACATTTTAGGATGCCACTGTTTTTATATTTCCTCGCATTTGGTATAACGTTGCCTCATCTTTTAAACATCATGTCTCGTTGATTTAGGTACTTTTAAGTACTTAGCCCCATTGTATTATACCTATAAAGTACCTATGTGGTTGCACACATATAACACAGATGCACTTAATTAGTGGAGATTAAAATTAGCTATATTTAAGAGAATGACCAAGCTGTTTAAATACATCGAAACACATTTCTATTATTAAGTGCGTAAGAATGTGTTTCGATATATTTAAGCTCCTTGGCAGCTCTTTTAAACAAGGCTTTTAAAAAATAATGCGGGACATTTCAGCAGATGATATCCAGAATATTATAGCTTAACTGAACAATGTAAAAAAAAACTTAGAAATTAATCACGGTTTTGACGCTGTACCTACACTTTGAACGTCAATTAATGTAAGCAAACAGTTGTTAAACATTAAAATTCTGAAAAACATTTACAAGGTGGTTCCGTCAAACTAACCCAACAATGTAATGAAATTTTTCGGATTAATTTTCAGACAACTTGTAAACAGGATGACATTTTGAATATGATACAATGAGTGTTTCAAGCGCAGTATGCAGGACAACTCATTTGTTGAAATTAGTCGGATAAAGTTATGATGTTCGTTTTGTTAAAATTAAAAAAACGTACTCAATGTATGGAAGTCACAAATTTAATCAGACTGATTTAAAAAAAAAAAAACTTAATGCATTATATTTTCAAGCATTAACTGAACTTTAAACATTAATTTTGTATCATGTTGAAAAGTTCACCCTGTATAACGTCGTCTAATTTAATAATGATGATAAGGACTATATTGTATTCCGATCCAATTTATGAAAAGCGTAAACAAAGATGCCATTAACCCGGCCATAGAGTGGTGTGAAAACCTAAAACCTATTGCAAAATAATGAATCTGTTCTGTAAATCGATTATTTATTAATTGAATAGATCAACGTATATTTGTTTATTTTATTATTTACAATACTTGATTTAATTCCAAAGACTGTTTATTCAATTATAAAAGCAGTAACATTTTTTTTAATTTTAAGGAAAGTAAATAAAAAACGCTTATTCACCCGCGCATTAATCGATTTTTAAAATGTCAAATTTTCCATCATCTCTAAGCTAGTCCATTCTACTACAGATTATACACATGTTTCAATCAAAAAATAACGTTAGATTTTGACGAAGATTTTTCAAATGAAAAATAAATATTGAAATCAAGTTAATTTCGGTAAAAAAAGTGATTGTCTATCTAGTTAAAAGACACGAATTATAGATAAATGTGATATTGATTCGATCCAGTGGGTGTTTATACAAGAATTTTGATGAAATCGGTTTGTTTACACTTTTAATAAATTGGATAGGCATAACGTAGGTATACACGATAACAGTAATTTCATAACATTGTTTGTTCTTTGTTATTATTGTGTGATTTTTAACCCTCGACGCAAACCAGGGTTTTTATACATTTGACGTTAAATGTCTGTCTGCGTGCCTGTGGTATTGTAGCTCTCAAACGGCAAGGGAGTTTTCTTGCGCTATGTTTAAGAAAAATTGGTTTATCCGTTATGGAAATATTGAACCGTTTTGACACTGAAAATGACAACGTCAGGGGTTTTCAACTGTTCTAAGGTAGTTAGTATGTTATTATTTATTTTTAAAGTGAAAATTAGCAAATCATGTCGAGATTTGTCCAAGCAAATGCCCGTTTCAATCATTGTAAACAGTGCTTTGTTGACAGCTACAACCTCGTGTTCCTGGCGGTGACGTATGTGGCCCCGATGTCTGTGATGGTGTGGGCCTACGCGCGCATGGGCGCGACTCTTCGCGGGCGCGCCATCGGCGAGTGCACCCACCACCAGATGCAAGTCGTTAGGGCTAAACGAAAGGTCAGTATGTATACAGATCTGTTCACTAACGAAGGAGCGCCTCTCCGCATTTTATAATTGTAGTTGTAAACGTATCCGTACGACAAATCTATGTGTGCGTGTGTAGGCCGAACGTGGCATTTTTTGCTGTCCATACTTACCGTCAGTCACGCACACTAAGACAACGTGTAAGTACGAGGTTTATTCTACTATTGCACATTGATAAGCTGTGGAAGGGCGCTCCTTCGTGAGTGAACAGATCTGTACCATTTTGATGTAAAGTAATATTCCCACCACGTACAGTTAAATTATTGTGGAATCAACTTGCTGTGTTTCCAGACAATAAGGGCTACCATTTATCGCGCTCATTGGGGCCACTGTAGACAAAGGTCTTGCCTGAAGTATAGTGGTTAATTTGTCATTACGGACGTGAAAACAAAATTTAACTACATTTAAATCATTATTTAATACCTTTAAATCGTTACCATAAAAATATCGAGCATGCCGCAGTGTTGCATAGTCCCGTTTTATTCGGAAAAAAAGGGAGGACAAAGGTTTCGGAAAGACAAAACTGTCTTAAAACACAGACATTCTTGCCTCGTAACGCATATTTGCCATAATTCATTTCAGGTATTGCAAAATATTCACAAAAATATTCTAATTATAAGCGTAGGCAGCGTAGCTCACCCAAAAACAGTGACATTTAACATTTCGGAGATCTCTCGCTACACTAGCGCCTCTAGCGGCGAATTCATACGCGATAGCCCTCATTATGACATCGGGGCTTTCATGAAAAGGGTTTGTACTTTCTCTAAAGGTGCCGGCGACAGACCAGTGACGCTCCTTGAGTTGTTAGTATTTATAACCAGTGGTCATCATTTTCCATCAAATGACCCGCATTTTCGTTTGCCTCCCTCTCATAACAAAACATATATGAAAAAAAACATATAACAATATTAACACCAATGTAATCAGGCCCAATCATGAGCCCAAACCTCAAGTCACAGAATGGAAAATATGTAAACTAAGCAAACTCTCACAGAGGACTGAAGAGCTGGCAGCTTAGTTTTAGTTTTGGGGTAGTCGCGTATAAAAGTAGGTACTAGGTACAATTATCAATGTAATTAATAACTGAAGCTTATAAATACCTAATGTAGGAAATAAACATATGAATAAGAGTGTGTACATTACGGACAAACATGACCTCGGCAAATGATTATTTTTTAATGCGCAGAAGTATTAAAATGTATCTTTGGTATGTACCTACTTATGAAAAGTTAGTAATGTTATAAATCAGTAATTCTGTATATAATATCTCCATTTGCACACGTAGCATAATTATAGATCGGCAATTGCTTAAAATATAAATCATGAGCACACCCCGTTATCATTGTTGCAGAATCATTGGAAACGCTAGGGGGCACTGCACATATTTTTTTTACATGTGCCTAGGTTTTAATAATTTGATGTACCTTTTTCAGCCCATAATTAAAAGAGGTTTTATTATTTTTTTAAACTCCATAATAGGTGGTTGCGTAATTTATTTGTCAATTTTAATTAATGTGTTATAAAATTGATTATTCAGTTAAAATCATGATTTTTTGTGAATGACCTTAATGATCTTGCCGAATTTTCCCAATGTAAAAGAGAGCTGATGGCGAAAATAGAAGAAGACTCTTAATGATATATTCAGACAACTAATCAAAGTATACACAAATCTGTTATTTTACATGTAAAAACATTCATTCATCTATCAAAAACGTTTTATATACCAATATGTCACATTGCCAATGAAATAAATACAGTGCGACAACCCTATGACTTAGTTTCAATGGATCTGCAACACTGATAACGGGGTATGATCATGAGTACCTATCATTTTTAAAAAAGCTAATGGAAACAGTTCAGAGATTTAAGAAATTGTTTAAGAAGATTGAGATATTTGAGTTGATCACAATCACCGCAATGAACTTCATCAAGTCTCCAAAAGAGTTTATTGACTGTAACTTTGTCGAAAGAAGGCACTTAATCTCAACTTACCTTACTTAATCGTTTACCTCCCAACTTGATTTTTGCTGGTGGTAACAAAGTTTGATGCAGAGCTTAATACTCACGAGGCTTAAAAGCTTACTCGAAAGTTTTAAGGCTTGTTAGGTATTTAGCTGTTGCCCACGACTCTAACTGCGAAGAATTCTTTTTTTTTTGCGTGAGCTATGCAATTTTTGGAAACCATCCTATGTCCTTCCCAGATATCTCAAACTATCTCCATACCAAATTTCATATATTAGATCCTTACCTATGAAATTTGTGTTTTGCATGGAGATTGTTATAGCAGTTGCGTTTTTCATACAAAATATTTGGTATGCTTCAAACATTACCAACCTGCTTACGAATATTATTTACGATTCACGTATTTCTATACTAATATAGTTCTCTAAATTGAATGTGACGAGCCGCGAAAATACAGCGTTACGATGGCAAATATCTATACTCGAGGCACGCTTAGTCAAATATGGGGATCAAATAGTACGGATGGTAAGCTTATTCGGTATTTCTGTTACCTGCCAAAATTAGTTAGCTATCTGGATAGGTATAAGACATACCTAACAACAGTTACAAATAAATAAAATAATGCCTACTGCTGTGAAACGCTTTTTCAATAAGTATCACGATTAGGGTTCCGTAGCCAAAATGGCTATTGGTTGGAAAAAATTAAAAAAAAGTGTTGGTTGTAATAAGTATAATATCAAATTAACAAGGAAAACTATAACGTTTAAGTTTGCTTGTTACTAATAATTTAGTAGTTTAAGAGTAAATAGCAGCCTAAGGTATAAAGTATATCTAAAATTGGAAGATTCCATACAAAATCCAAAATTCTTAGAAAAATATTAGGTACGAGATTTTTTCATAACGGCTACAGAACCCTATCTTGGGCGTGTCCGACACGCTCTTGGCCGGTTTTTTTATTATGACTTTAACTGATATAATTTGTTAACCATTGGCATGTCGTTGTGGCAATAATATCGAAAACGTACTATATAATTGTCGTGTCTCATTCCAAATGTAGGTATACATATATTCAAGAACTTTGAAAAAACCTTGAAAATATCGTAATCTTCCAACAGGTCATGTAAAAAGTTACCGACAGGTCAAATAGCGTTAGTTCGCGACTCAATATCAAATATCTCTTGAAACTCACAAAAGATCCCGTCAACGGGAGACGTTTCCTGTAAGTAGTTCACAGTAAACAAACGACAAAAGAGTGAACGAGGCTTAACTTACCTATTTCCGGCGAACCTAAATGTTGAGGAATAAAGGCCGGGACAGTCAAGTTTAGCCAAACCCTTTGGCCATTGTGGCAGGAAGTCTGGCATGCCGTAATGTAAATTGAATATGTATTCGTATTTATTCATGCATAAATTTTGTTAACACAAGCCCATGACTAGCTCATTTTTAGGGTTCTGTGAAATTTGTGAAAGAGGATTCCTATTGAACCGTCTGTTGCGGACGGCTTTTAGAGCGTGCTAAAGGCAGGTCAAAGACCTTTCTGCTAAAACTCTATTGTTCACTTTGACAAATTGTATCCGTGTAAAGCTGAGTTTTATCATTTAATTTATGACTAGTGTGGTTACGCCACATCGATATCAAACAAGTACCCACCTACATGTTAATATAGGTTCCACAATCCTTGTATATTAAACCGAAAGAACAACATGAATGAGATAAAAGTGAAAGATTGGATTACAAAGAAATTGAGTGAGGAAACTACAGGAAATTTGAGCAAGTAACCGTTTTTGTGTATATTCGACTGCTATTTTCAGAAGGATGCGTAGGTAGAGAAAGTGTATGTTTAGATACAAAGTATGTTGAAAACGAAGGATTAGGTCTCATGCGTGGGTGATCTTGCTGTACGCCGCTTTGATGAATAGCGATAATTTGCACACAAAATCCGATTTAGGAGAAAATTCAGTATTCATTTTGTACAATGGAATTAATGACGAAATGGACGGACGACCCGAGGCCGTATTGCCTAACGTTTTTGACGTTCGCGATCGCAATCAAATGACAGATTTTGCATACAAAAACTGTCATTTGATTGCGATCGGGAACGTCAGAAACGTTAGGCTAGTTAAAGCCGCGGGTTCACGGTGGATGCAGGCCGCTGCCAACCGAAGCAACTGGAGGTCTATGGGGGAGGCCTATGTCTAACTGTGGACGTCCTGCGCCTGAGATGATGATGATGATGAATGTAACATAATAGTTCTCTTTCATGTGGTAGGTATTCTACCGGATAGTTTATGTTTAATCGTTAAAAATTAACTTCTGCAAAAAATCAGGCCCGCTTGCGATCCTAAAGATATGACAATCTACTCGAAACCTTCCATGAAAGATGGTAATTTAATTAATATCTTGTTAGGATAATTTGAAATATGATAACTTAACACGTTAGTTGCTCCGTAAATTTTAAATTTGAAAGCGACAGTCACCCATAGCTATTAAGTGCGGGTTATTAATCAAAGCAGTTAATAGTACTCGTGTTGTCTAAGACGAGAGGCATTTATTATTCACTATCCACCATAAACCCCTAATTTTATAGTCTCCTTATTTCCATTTATTTGTAAATTTTGGTCTTTAAGGTATAATTCAACTGCCACCAGACATCATAGGCTTGCTATCTGTTCCCTTCCTTCGGAACTGCTAAAGGAAGTTTAGGTGTTTTATGTTACATTATTATGTAATCTTATTTTAAGTGTGCAGTTTTTAATATTTATCAAGTAGGTAGTTAACATAACAATTCAATTAAGATATTTCATTAAATAAAAAATAGAAATGTATGTAGTAAGTAGTATATTTTTGGCATATATTCATGTGTTACTATGGTACAGCTACATCCTGTAAATGTTATGAATGTAATTTATTTAGGCATACAAAGGTTTTAAGGTTTTTTTTTAATGCTCGTACTGCCCATTATATTCCTTAAATACAATACAATGACTCTTTATTGTACACCAGAAATAGTAAGCGATACAGAAAACAGGTACAGTCAGCAACAATAATATGAATACAGCCACAGTGCAAAAAATATGTATACACGACCATAACGTTCAGGCAAAAAGATCCTGTAAGTATACATATTTTTGGCACTTTAAACGTATGTATATTTTGTTTCTGGCTGTACACAGAGAGAAATTACAAGGTAAGCCATAGGCGGCCTTATCGCTTAAGAGCGTTCTCTTCCAGGCAACCTTTTATAGATATTCTTGTTGCTTGACCACAAAAAACAGTAGAACTTCTAATTTTTCCTCATCCAGGTGGTGCGAATGTTCGTCCTGGTGGTAGTGGTGTTCGCGCTTTGCTGGTTACCCTATCACGCGTATTTTGTGCTGGTCTACCACCACCAAAGGCTGGCTTCGGCACCAGTCGCCCAGCACGTCTATCTCCTGTTCTACTGGTTAGCCATGGCCAATTCCATGTTCAACCCACTAATTTACTACTGGATGAGTAATAAGTAAGTATTTTAGTAAGTTACGTACCGTGTTTAATAGTGTTTATTTATGCGGGAGCGAGTGGTCGTGCGCCGCCGTGAAATTATGCGAGTTAGTGCAACTTTCACCTAATGAACTCGACGCAAACAAATTTAATTTTAGTGCTTCACTAAATGGACAGCTCAAGAATTGTTGCTTATTAATTAAAGTACCAGGGCGACCGAGCTTTGTTCAGGCTAAAACTCGATAATAAGCGTTGTCCCAGAGATAAGACCAACCCAACCAGCAAAATCCCTCTTACAACCATCTCAAGACTATAAATTTTCACTCTAATATTGATTTTATATCATCGTATAAGCCTGGATTTGGGCACAAATTATAAGCGTATTTATTTTAACATCGTCCTAATATCAGTCTTATTGAATACTGTTCGCATTTACAATAATCTTTCCAAAACTAATTTAAGCTGCCTTAGGCTAATATCGCTTTTACGTAAGTTTTTTGTAAGCCTGCATAGGCTTATATTGGTCCAACGTTAGAATCTTGTGGAGCCTAAACAAGCTTATTTTGAAACATTCCGCGTGCATTGTGCTCGGTGAGTGAACTGCAGCGTGGCAGAATAAAATATTGTAGTGACAAACTGAATGAAACTATTACTATAACTACTTAAGTTAGATTGATTTGTCATCCCCGAAAACCCCCACACCACATACCTTTCATCGAAATCGTTGGAGCCGTTTCCGAGATCCCCGAAATATGTAAATCATTTATAATCTATTCATCCTTCCGTGTCTTATAATGTAAATAAACACTTCTCGAAGACACAGACACACTTTTCTCTTGGATTACACAATAACCATCACTTAAAATGTTCCTGTATACTTAGAGATTTTAGAGGGGGCGGGGGGAGGACGCTCGATTTTAATGAAAATTTGCATTTTATTCAGTATTAGCAGAGCCTCTGTCCGAAGCCAAATTTTACTTATGCGTTGTGGGGTAATTTTAGTATTTTGACATAAGTAGAAAGTCGTCAGACATGAAAATTGGCAGGATTTCGTATGTTGTGTAATTAAATAATAAGAAGCTTGACTAGTGTGAATAAATTTTAAACTGTATTATAAACTAGGGAATGCAAACTGGTTAGTAGATACTGCTTTAGTAATAGATGAGATGCTTTTTGACAATATTTAAATTATCAACAGCTGGCTTGATTTACGATAGTCCTGAACGTTGTTTAGTGGCCGGTTCTAATTAGAAATACTTAGCAATTAACTTAATGACGGTCCCCAATCTTTTGCTTTACATTATTATTCGCAGTAAATAAAATGTTACGGTTTATTTCAGAAAGGAGAGTGACACTTTAACTTGCCAAGAACTATCTCTTCGTTTTGCTTGTTTATTTGAAAGTTTTTTCTTGACATTCGTATCAGAAAGTTAGTATCAAAACAGGTTCGAATTCCATCAAAAAAGATTTTCCCCTCGAACTTACTTCTCTCAATCTTTTGCTGTACATTATTAATCGCAGTAAATAAAATGTAACGATTTATTCCAGAAAGGAGAGTGACAGTTTACCTTGCCAAGAACTAACTTTCCGCGTTTTGCTTGTTTATTTGAAAGTTTCTTCTTGACATTCGTAGCAGAAAGTTGGTGTCAAAACAGCTTCGGATTCCAGCAAATAAATATTAGGCTGTGAAAACGATTTTCACCTTAAACTTAAATACTTGCGCAAGTTTTTATGACACAGTTATAAATAAACTAGCTAAGAGTTAGCTGCGACTTCGTCTATGAACATTTTATTTATCACTATTCTACAGGAATTGCGGAATTCTATGGAGAATATAAATTAAATTATCCAAGTAATAAGTCAACTAGCAGAATGAGGTTTTGAATAAGGAACCAATGCATTTTTAGTAAAGTTTAAAGCATTTTGATATAGTCTTAGGATACCTACTCGTGTAGTGATGGAGATGTTTTGGGCACAAATTTCAGGATCTTTTTTATTGAAAATGTTATGAACAGATCATGGAAAATGCTACTTGCTTTCATTTTGATCTTCAAAACACACTATATCGTATATTTTATAGTAGTTTTACATGAAAGAGTAACAAACTTCCAAACTTCCATGCATGCATTTTATAATGTTAGTAAGAATATTTGAAAATAATTAATATGATTATTTGATAACTTTGGTTCCAGTGCGTATACTTTATATTAAGAAAGCAAAAAACGCACTTCTATAAACTTTAAAAAAATAAATGAAGCCTAAAAAATAAATGTTTGTCTGATATCAATTTAAACATAGAAACGAAATTTCTCTAAATGATGGAGTGAAAAATAAATCTCATCTAAAATCTACTTCGTAAAACGTCGCAGAGCTGAAATTCATTATCATCATTTACTACGCAATTTTCCTGCTCGTAATCAAATATATTGAGATTTCGCTTTACCCAGCTACTTTTTAGTCAAGCCGATATTTGCTTCACGTCGCCAAATTTACAAAAACCTTACAAAACGTTTGCCATTTGGAAGAAAAGTTGGCCCTAAAATAAGTTAGTACCAAGACCTTACGCAACTACTTTAAAGAATGGAGGATGAATGAAAAATATAAATTACTAACTTCACTCTTTTTTAGGGTTCCGTAGCCAAAATGGCTTAATAAAAATTAAAGTGGGGGTATTTTTTTTCTTATCTAACCTTGTAGTGTGGGGTATCGTTGGATAGGTCTTTTAAAATCATTAGGAGGTTGCTAAAACGATTTTTCGATTCAGTCATTTGTTTGCAAAATATTTAATTATTAAGTATTTTAAATTAAATTAATTAGTAGTTTAAGACTAAATAGCAGCCTAAGGTATAAAATATACCTAAACTTGGAATATTCCGTACAAAATACGAAATCCTTGGAAAAATATTACTTTTTTTTGTAATGGCTACGGAACCCTATTTCGGGTGTCGGACACGCTCTTGGCCGGTTTGTATTACTTGCCGCCTGAGTTAATGTTACACTATATATAATGTTACCTAATACATAAGGTTACAGAAAACAACTTGCAAGGCTCAAATGTTTTAAAAAAATGTTGGAATGAATTTTGAGTTAATGAGAAAGGAAGATTCATTAAGTATTTATTTTCTCGGTCTGGAAGTCATAACGAAATGACTTGCTGGACTTGTTCAGAACCTAATCTTTTGCTCTGAAACGGTGTTATTAAAATCGTTTTTGTATTTAATTTAGTAAAATTAGTATTATTAAGTATCTTAGTAAGAAATTTTTATTCATTCAAATCATTACACCTTACTCGATCACACGACTTTAATACTAGGTACTAAAGTTACCTCGACGTTCTTGATACCTTATACTTCTATTTGTGGCTACGGCCGTTCCAATATACCTACTCGAAATGACGAAGTAATTTTAACGATATTTGCGTTGAGACTATAAATAGTTAGATAAAAATAATAATAGTCGAACTCGATCATTATTCGAACACTTTGAAACCACTGCTGGTGGACAAATTTTTGTAGAAATGGCATAAGATTCTGATACAATTTTCGGTTATCTGGTTTCTACCAGTGCAGGAACTAAAATACCCTCCTGGATCCTCCAGTCCTCAGTTGAGGAAATACGCATTTTGATTTTCCCACATTAAGGGTATTTATTAGATTTTTTGAAGGTTTCGGTAAAATCACCTACAGGATCCAGGAGGTATTTGAAAACACCATCAGAATATGAAAAACTTTACCATGAAAGTGACGTGGTTGAAACGCTCGAATAATGCCCCAGATCCCGGGTGTGCCATTATTATTTTTTTTTTTCATATATGTCTGGTCATTAAGTTAGTATTAATATAATTTTCTTCTCAGGTTCCGGATTTACTTTCGAGTGGTATTGTGCTGGGGCTGTACGCCGAAATCGAAAATGCCTGAATTAAGTAAACAAATGGAGATGAACAAGTCGTTTTCTGGTAAGAAATTTACTTATTTCATTCAAATCATTGGGTCTTACGTCTATTACAGATGATCTATACAGTGCTATGGAGACATCTCCTTTGATGACTATTTTTATAAGTCGATACCAGAAAAGGCACGCTCTTCCGTATTTCTGACACAAAAACTTATTATTAAGTTCTTTATTATTAAAAAGCATGGCCTTTTTATCTTCCGAGAAAAATGAACAAGACAATTAAATTCGCGGTTTAACTGATTGTTAACTCAGTAACGAATCCGAAAGAAATCGCCGATCCTTTGTTTCGTAAGATATAGCTGCTTTAATAAAAACCCTTTTCCCTTGAGTATACTGACGATAAAAAAGGGCTGGTTTATGGTATCAATTCGGCCATTTTGCTTTACGTTTAATTATCGAGATAAGATCTGGCTGTTAACTGCACACCCAGAAACCTGTAAGCCATGCTGTGCTGAGTTACGAGTAAGGGTCAAATTATTTTAGCGAGTAGTGGTTAGGTAACTTGGGTGATTTCGGTGACTCCATGGTGAGATCATGTTATTCCTGCGCACACATACCAAAATGTATCCGGTAAAAAACAGACAGACAAGCAACTCTACGATGGTGTTCGAGGCTCTGTAGCTTGTTCCCGATCAGCGGACTGTCACCAGAGAATCTTCGGGCCCGGCGCTCCACCGAATCCAACGCGGCTAACTGATACTTAGCGAAATCGTCCCAAAGGTGACAGCAGTATTCCATACACGAGCTTACCTGCGCTGTGTAAAGTAAAAATCTGCTCTGGTGTGAAATACCGCTTCACCTTATATAGGACACCAAGTTTTTTAACAGCCGTTTTCGCTCGGACTTAATAGCTGCACCGAAGTTGAGCAAGAAGCTCAAGGTGGTCTTTAGGTGGTAAGGATACACTCTGGAAAGTAGGAGCCAAGGTGAATGGTCTTAGCAGTAAATAGACACACCTGTGCCTTGGCAGCATTGAACTGGACCAAGTTGGCCGAACCCCAGTCGGATACGGCATCCAAGGTCAAATTTGTCTGCTGTACCATAGCCTCTCTGAATGACCCGATCTCGTCATCGCTGACGTGTGTAACTCTTACATGAATCTCGTGGGAATATCGGGATAAAAATTAACCTATGTGTAGAGATCCAACTATCTACATATTCAATTTCATTCAAATTCGTCGTTCGTTCGTTAACAAACACACTTTTGCATTATGCTGGTTTACTAGTCATAATGAACTGATTAAGTTGAGTGAGACATGCGTCACCTTAGCTTAGATAAGCTCTACCTTTTTATAAGTAGGTACAAGTATTTTCTAGTGCCGTTAATACTTCTACACCTTTAGTGCCACCCACTAATGTCCGTAATATAAAAGGTACCCGTAGTCAAAGTGTGGTTATCACTATCACCAACAAAATTTAGCTTATTTACTTTCAATAGAATTGAATTCACAATAAGATCCTTTCCATGTATCTTCAATCAAGATTATATTAGAGGGTGTTGGTATTTCGATATGGAGTACTGGTATCTGACGAAGATAAATGATGATATAAAGAATATCGATCTGTTATAGGATAGGTAGAATATAATAGTTCTATCTATTTATCCATACTTAAAAAAAGTGTCCCTGCAGAGACGAAATTAAAACAGAACATTCTTTTACGTAAACGTGTATTAAGAACGAATATTTTGACATTCTCACGGGATATTTTCTCTTTCGCGGCGGCGAGCAGAAGTTTTCAGGATATAGGTACCTCTGTGATCCTAAGGAACGTTTGTGCTCAAAACTTATTAGTCTCGTATAAAAAAATTTCAAGACAAGCCAGCGCTAGCTTCCAGCCACTGGCGTGAATAGAACGTTGACCTATTTTTCAAGTCAGTAACTTGCCTTGGTACTGACGCTAGCGTTACTGGCTTCGTCTAAACCTTGCTTTAGTGTTTTTATGGTCGCTTCAATAGCTACAAAAATAATTCTCATCCTATTTGACTTTTTTCACTTGTCATTCACTCTTCAGTTTCAAGGACGTATAATAGAGGTTTTGTTTTACACAAAACAATTTAGAATGAACTAACTTATTCTGAACTATCACTTGTAACAAAATAATTTGAATATTCATGCAACCTTCGTGTCAGAAAGTTATTTAGTCAAGCAAGTTCCCACATATTGTTTAGTGCTTACCTACCATCCGTGGCATTCTATTATAATACAAGGGTGGATTTGCAAAGAAGGGATCCCATCCATGTGCAAGCTATTGGAATGAATTGTAGGGTACGGGAAGATTTTTATAACTGAATAAAACATTCTATACCCATGAAAAATACCGTGAGTGATTGCAAGATAACGTACAACTTAAACCACTGACGCTAAAATTTTAAATATGGTAGACATATACTTTGCCGTGCCCTGCCCATTTTTTAAATAGGATACGTGGGTGTCACAAAAAATGACCCAGGGACCTATGTCAGGCCTTAATGTGTAACGCACTCGTGATCTCATTTGTTTTCTCTATAATTTCTGTCACACTGTACAGGATGCAAGTAAAAAGTGATATTGAATGCGATTGCGAGGGCCTGCGTGTTAGAAAATACGGTCTTTATGCTTTACAAACAAATATTATGACTACTCCTTATAACAAGTCCTTCCTTCTTTCTGTAAAAAAGGTTGCCGCTCTTGGAAGAGATCGCTCTTAAGCGATAAGGCCGCCTATTGCTTACCTTGAATTTTTTTCTCTGTGTATCTATTTTCTCTATCGCTTACTATTTCTGGTGTACGTACAATAAAGAGTCTTTGTATTGTATTGTAGGACGTCATAGGAGGGGTAACATTTTAGGCAACAGGTACTTAACTAGTAGGTAGTCCGTAGGTAGTAGTATAAGCATTATCTTGTATGGCTCTTGTTAGGGTTCCGTAGTCAATTAGGAACCCTTATAGCTTCGCCATGTCTGTCCGTCTGTCTGTCTGTCTGTCCGCGACTAAGCTCAGAGACCGTTAGTACCAGAAAGCTGTAATTTGGCATGAATATACGTATCAGTCACGCCGACAGTGGTGAAATAAAAAAAAATTAAAAAAATTTAGGGCACCTCCCATAGACGAAAAGTGGGTGCTTTTTTTCTCGACTAACCCTATAGTGTGGGGTATCGTTGGATAGGTCTTTAAAAACCATTGGGGGGTGCCAAGATGATTTTTCTATTCAGTGATCTGTTTGCGAAATATTCAACTTTAATGTGCAAATTTTCATTAAAATCGAGCTAATTCGAGATATTCTATTTCGATAGTACAAAAACTGTTTGGAAAAGTGTTAACAAGATAAATCATCCGTTCACTAATATTTATTTTATCAAAGATAACGAAGCATCGTTAGTTGAAAGATAACCTAAACGAGATACTTTTCCAATACACTACATAAGTATTCATAGCTTTAATAAAATCTCTAGAGATATCCGAAAGACATCGCCATATACTTACTTCGTAAATTGTGCCAAATATAGGTTTGGCCGGTTCAGCTTAAGAAATACTTTCCAACTTCTAACCTAACTAATGTAAGTAGTATTTATCTTAGGTCCTAAAGTTGGAAGTTGGCTAAACACAAAATAAACTCCAAACAGTTAATGGAATCTCTCAGTAAGAAACGAAACAACTTGATAAGCTTCGAGTTACTTCTTAATTGTTGTATTTATCGGAACAGCCTTCCCATAATGTGTAAAACATGTTGATCATCATCGTCATCATCATCTCAGCCGTAGGACGTACACTGTTCGACATGATCCTCCCCCATAGGCCTCCAGTTGCTTCGGTTGGAAGCCGCCTGCATCCACCTTGATTGAACCAGGTCATCCTTCCAATCTCGATGGTGGACGTCCTACGCTGCGCTTGACTCCATTCAAGAACTTTTCGGCTGGAACGGTCAGTTTTTCTCCGTGCTGTATGGCCTGCCCATTGCCACTTCAACAACAAATGAATCATGTTACATTGTTTAAATTGCGACTAAACGAGGAGTTACTTCATTCAAATTCATGAAAATTGCACCCCAAATGTTCTCATTCGTCAAACACTTAGGAGAAGCAATTTCAGAACAATGGAATCGCTCCGTGACCACAATACTGGGCTGGTTTAGAGCCAGGATAAGTGTTGCCATCATACGTGCCACCAGCAAACCAGCATGTGCACCGGTTTAAGCCCGCTGCCAGGTGGCTTGGGTTTGACGACGGCGCTGCCCTCCCACACATTGATCAAAAATAATGTATTGTATTGATTTTAATGTATTGTTATTATTACTTCCTACATCCATATATGCACATCTCACCTATTAAAAAAAAACTTGAAAATTTTCAAACATAATATACTAAATAGATTTTTCTGTGTCTGGAAAAGACTAGGACGACCAGATTTTCGAATCCAGCCATTGTAATATGATAAAGCTACATGAATTTTAACTAACATCAATTTCGCACCTTCCTGCTTATATGGGAGTTCAACTTATAAACATAGCTTTTGATCACATCTGCCAGATGGCTATAGGTAAGTAGTAAAAGAATGAATATGTAGTAGGTAGGTAGGTAGTTCAAGTTACTTTTAGCAATTATTAGCTTTTTTTTCTCGTTCTCCAATACTAAGTAGTTTTTTTACTCCTAGTGTTTAAATTACTCACTGGTATCCGTTCCTAAAACAGTTATTAAGGAAATCATACAAGCGTGAAATATCTCACAGGGTTAATCTGATATTTGGACACAATATTGGGTTTAACATTGAGTAGTTGCCGATTTCACATTCTGTTCGATGATTTAATAATATCCGTAATTAATACTCTATTTTCTTGATTGAATAAGGCGTAGTTTCTCTATTATATTCGTTTCCAATTTCTTCTCTATTCCTTCTTAAAAAGAGGGGTGTTATAAGTTTGACCGCTATGTGCGTCTGTCTGTCTGTGGCACCGTAGCTCTAAAACGGGTGGACCGATTTGAATGCGGTTATTTTATATTTGAAATCTGGTTTTCTAGCAATGGTTCTTAGACATGTTTCATCGCAATCAATTCAGCCGTTTTTGAGATATTGAACTTTGAAGTGACAAAGTCGGGAGTTTCCAACTTGTTGTTGGTTAGGTTATTACTCTATTTGCTTGATTGAATAAGACGTAGTTTCTCCATTATATTTGTTTCCAATTTCTTCTCTATTCCTTGTTTTTTTATTTCTTTTTTATTCTATTTTTTTTCAATTCTTTGATTTTAGGGAACACCAGGGACTTTATGAATCAAAACATTGCAACTATAGAATGTTAATGTCGCTCGGAATTCGTCGGTTTTGTTCCTTTTCCTGATGAATTCATATGAGAAAGAAAAAGATTACCTAACCAATAAAAAGTTGGAAAACCCCCGAAAGTTCAATATCTCAGAAACGGCTAAATCGATTTTGTGAAAAAGTCTAAGAACCATCGCTAGAAAACTTGATTTCAAATAAAACAAACCGCATTCAAATCGGTCTACCCGTTTAATAGCTACGGTGCCACAGAGCACACAGCACAAATAGCGGTCAACCTTATAACACCCCTCTTTTTGCGTCGGGGCTTAAAAACAGATCTTCTGTTTCGAGTTCCAAACGATATTAGTAAACTAGTTTAATTGTAAATGCATTCAGACTTTACAGTATTTGATTTCAGATGTTACATATTTATAAAACTGAGATAAAAGGTTTGTTCGGTACGTTAATCCACTCCTCTTGCAAAAAGCCATGACTTTTTTCCCACATTGCCCTATAAATTAGCAAGGGTTTTATTTCATTTTGTATCTGCGAGGGCGTGAAATGAAATCGCGAGGGCTTGGGTCCCAATTGCCCTCCGTCCAGCACGTCTCAGCCAGTAAAGTGTCCCGAAATGGAAAATTAACTTTCTGGACATGTGGCTTTTTTTATTGCTTCATTATGCCTTTAAATGGATAAGCGCTGGTATACTTCCAAGCCTAAAAGTTTATTTTTTTATAATATTAAAGCCTTTAGGCACTCTATTGGGTAGCATTAAATTATGGAGCTCCTTCGTCAACTAAAGACTTGCACCCTACTACTGACAAAGAATGGTTTTCAAAACGACATAATTTTATTAATGGCTGAGACGCCAGGGCAGCACGCTTCAAACCGGGACATGTCCTGACGTACCAGGACGTATGGCAACCCTACATTCCAACAAACTTTTGTGGACTTTATTGTATCCATTATTATTTAATTTCACAGGATTCAATAAATCAATCTATTTCAGTGACTACTATGTTGATTCATCTGTTGATGTAATCGTAATAAACAATGAAATACAAGTACATATTTTACGTATCCTTGTGTACCAATAATATTACCAGCTGTATTACCGTCCATACCGAAACACAGCAGCACAAGTATTGCTGTTTGGCGGCAAGAATAGCAAGTAAGGCAGTGGTAGCAATTCGGATCACACAAGATCATAACACCCACAAAAAAAGCTATTTTATGTAAATTAATTAAGCGTTTGAATGCAAAAGCCGATTGCGTGGGTCGAAAGAAAAATATTGCGAATTTGTGTTCTAAATCCATGTGATGTTTGGTGTTCAGTCCACCGAAATCTGCATTGCCGAAATTTAAATTAAAAGAAGTGAAGAAAAGGGTAATTAAAATAAATTCGTTATTCTTCACTGATAATAATAATGCAGCGTTTCGTGAAACGAGCCTGGCACTGAATAATTTTCGTTGTTCCTATTTTTTATGAAAAAGTGAATAAATTGCGCTTCAAGTCCAGTTCCCCGATTAGGCTCTCGTGTTTCAATGTTCTTTAACAAGGCTTTCGGAGAGCTGATGTTTATTAAATATTTTGATGTTTCACTTTTGTACATGTACATTTAAAAGCCTAGCACTTGTCGGTGGAGTAATCGCCATTCCGTACGCCTCTCTGCCAATTTTAAGCTCCACATAGGACTGATTGGCTTGATTCATAATTTAAAATTACTGCTCAGTTATAATTCAGGTCCTAAATATATAACTATCGCATCAATAAACCGACCTGATGTGTACGTTCAGGTGTATTTTTATATTCATATAAAAGTCATAATTTTACCTTCTGCTAGTAATGAGTATTTTAAATAAATATGTACCTACGTCGAATTCTGAGAATTCACACAATTGAGTCTTTATTAAAATTAGAAAATAAACTGAGTTTGCTAACTGTTTCTAAGCAAACACCGAGACACGTATATGTAAACAGGTTTAATTTCAGTATCAAAACTATATCCATTTTTGTTTTTGTACGACTACTTAAAAAATATAGCTGTCTCGTATCGTACCAACAATCCTAATTTTTTATTGCATTCATGTGTGTGTAATAACTTCGTGAGTGTTCCTATTGTCTTATATGCCAAATTACGTTGTATACGTTTAAAGTGTACATTCAAGGAAACTGAATCGCGTACCATTTTATAGCCAATTTCGCTTTGATTTCTTTTGTAGATATATGGAATGTCAATATGACATCAGTAAGCACAAAGGTACGCTGGTACGCGATTCCGTCTCTTTGACTGTAATTTTGTATTTCGGAGCAAAACCTTTAACTACAGCTCTATCTAACTATAATCATGATTATGTATTGTGCAACTATGGTCTTCGATTTCGCCCGTTTGCAGTATGCACTCAAAGCCGATATCGCTGCTCGTAATACTCACCTTAAAACTTTGTTGCAGTTAGCCAAAGGCATTTTCGCAACGCTTCCTTCTTCAGCCGCGTATGACATTCGCCCCGGCGGAGCAACCAGTCGCGTTCGGTTACTCCACACGGTACGTGTCATTATTCATTCTTATCTTATCTTGCATGCGAAGGTTCGTAGTAGATTAAATTTCATCGATTTTTGACAAGTTTTGAATCGTATCTCCTACTTTTGCACTACAGATAGAATTATAAGTCAAACGGCTATCGGTTCTCCAATTTTTCATCTCCATTTTTGACTACCGGATTTTGAAAAAAATGAATACCTAATTTTGTATGATTTTTTTAAACATTGTCTTTAAAAACACTTATTTCGTATCTCTATTGACGTGAAAGCTCTAACATTTACGAAATGTACATATTTGGGTTCGTCTTTAACGTCTCTAAAACTGGTCAAGGGTTTTCATTTGAAAATAATTAACACAAAAATTATGGCCAGAAAACCAGATTTTTGGCCTAAAATTGTTCAACTTTGATGCCAAATATCTCGAAAACAACAACTAAACTTTGAAGTAAATATGGGATACTATATTGCTTAAAGCCGTTGTTGTTAATATAATAAGCTACAAAAATCTTTAAAAAACTAAGGAATTCAGATCGAAGGTCATTGGGGCATGGGATCCCCTTAAAGTGAAAGTATTCATTTTTTTTCTATGAGGCTTAACATTATTATTACAAGTAAGATGATTTTGTTAGTGTGATTTGCTGTTGATAAAATAACACGTTATATTACGCATTAAATGCCGGCAAGGCGTTACTTTCATCCAATGTACCCATAGAATTTTGCACCCATTTGAACGCATATGTGCGTTCGCAGCACATAAAGAAGCCTCGGTTTTGGCAGTCACCAGCAAAATGTGTTAACTTTTTATTACAAATAGTTATTTAGTTGCCTTATTTGAATTGCACCGGAATAATTATTATGATGCATCATCATCATCATCATCATCATCATCATCAGCCTATGTTCGTCCACTGCTGGACATAGGCCTCTCCCATATGAGCACGATCCTCGCTATTCTCATCCAGCTCTTGCCAGCTGCCCTGCGAAGATCATCGCTCCACCGAGTCTGAGGACCTGAGGTCTGTGGTGGGGTCTTTATGATGCATATTCCTATATATTTTATAGAAGTATTTTTGGTGTTTCATTAATACGTACACTATAGTACGTACAGAATGACATTGAAATTTGGATAAAAACTAAAAATTATCTTTTATTAGTCATATTTCAACAAGACTCATGCGTTTTAGCACCAAGTTTTTATTGTAAAAACTGTCCAATATCTAATTTATGTAATAAAAAATAATGGCAGATTAAAAATATTCCTTTTTTGTGTCTTCACTAAGATCTGAGATTTAAGTCAAGAAAATGTTGACAGCTCTTTATTTTAGTTCTAAACGAGAATAATTGAGTCTTCAGAATCTTCAAATTAATTACGCCTGTTTGCATGAAATTCATTGCAATTTGTATATTATTTCCATGATATAGTTTTTCTATGTAAATAGTTTCAATTTATGTTTGTCATATAAAATTTTGTCATATACATATATGCTCATATTATATGTATGTATACCGAGTCTGTATAATTGTCTCGATTCCTATTTCCTATCGACTTGTTCTTTTGCATTTTCTAAACTTATATTTTTAAGGGCATAATAATGATAAATAAAAATGATTGAATAAAATAGGAAATTAACGGTCGAACAACAAAGAAAAATAATGTATACATAAGTGAACAATATAGTGTTATTTTATTTAAAATAAATAAACCCTCTCCTATATGTTATACTCACATCAAAAGTAGCTATACACTTTTGTACACGTTTTACAGCCATGTACTAAACGCTATGCAAGATTGTCAATGTGTCAATGCGACAGAGTAACTACGGAACCCTAAAACAGTGATCCGCTACTTTTGATGTTGTCGTACACTACGTTTTCATTAATTTTCCAAATATATATTTTTTTTATTCGAATGGATGGCAAACGGGCAAGTGGGTCTCCTGATGGTAAGAGATCACCACCGCCCATAAACATCTGCAACACCAGGGGTATTGCAGATGCGTTGCCAACCTCGAGGCCTAAGATGGGATACCTCAAGTGCCAGTAATTTCACCGGCTGTCTTACGATCCAGGCTTGCAATCAATTTGACTGTTATTATTAAGAACTCCAAACTTTTGCCTTTGCTTTACTTACGCTCCCTTTGTGATGGCGGAGTTGCAAGGTACAGTCAAGGGCATAAATATTTATACGTTTCCAAGACGACAAAAATATCTGTACACCTTTATGCCACTAACCATAAGGTCGATATAAACAAATATTTGACGCAATAGCTGTCTGTATATATATATTTTTACCCTCGAGTGTACAGCCCGCGGCATGTAATTCTAGCGGTGAACGTTAATGCGCAGAAGTACAAACACAAGATATCGCGGGGGACGAGCGATGCGCGGGGCAGGCGGGGCTGGTAAGCGAAGTGCCGCTGATTGGTGTGCGCGATTGTCATGTGCTCATGTCACATCCACAGATATAACGGTCAACGCTAGACTTTCATGCCACAGGCTGTAATAATATTTTATATACCTAGTTCGTTGATATGACCCTCCACAAACTAACCCCTGAATTATTTAATGAGTTTTACTATTGTCTGAAATGTTTTTTGTATGATCACAGGGCTTTCAAACGCTACAGAAGTGCTCACAAATGGCAACGCGGTAAGAATGAATCCTTGCGGTGACAGAGATAGCATCCGCGTATGTGACGATAGACTGTAAGCCCACAGGACAAGTTCAGTCACTTTGCTATCAGTATGTTTATCTTCGTATATTATATCTAATAAACTACAACCTTTTACTATTGCAACTCTGTAACCACAGTAAAGTAAAAAGTTGTGGTTTATTAATATGGACCTCCGCAAAGTAACGCTTGAATAAATCAAAGATCTTTTTCACCTCACTAGCTCGAAGAAGCTTTCTTTATCCTTCGAAATTTGCGTGGAAAGTCGCTTTTTATCCTCTTGGCTGGAAAGAGTTTTTGAAATTCGAACGTTATCGTGAACGGGTGCTCCCTTGAAAATACATTTTGACCGCTTACTTTCACAACCTCGTATCTGGCCACATGAAACTGTTTTAGAATCATCTTTATGTTAAGTACGATAGTGTTGATTTGTTGTATACAATTCGGGTAGATACGAGTTTGAGGAAGTAAGCGTTGAATATTGACGTGTTTATAAAGAAAGTTCGTCATACATTGTTGAAGTAATATTTAAATCTGTTATTTTATTCTTATTACTAAACATTTACAGAACAAACTAAAAGAAAATAGATCTCAAATGATGAATGAATAAGCTAGCTAGCATAGCCTGAAACTGATTTATAAGAGTTCAATGTAATTTCTTCCATCTACCTATTTTTCTTGCTGTCATGAGGTGAAAAATTGTGTGTTCCGCTCGGCTGTAAAGTTATTTAGCATCTCGTGCCTTTGAAACCCTCGACTACGCTCAGGATTCTTCTTTTGAACCACTCGCTTCCTTCGCTTGCTCGGCTATCAATATACTCGTAAGCACTCGTGCCAAACAATTACTTTCCAGCCTTGCATAACAAATAACTATTTTTAATGAGTTTGTTGAATCGGACGGTACCTACTCCGTACTCGTATGTAGCTTTAAGTCAAGCATCAGATCATTGATTATATCACTACATAATCGATGCGTCTATGTATTAAGCTTTTGAAGAAACAATTGAATCGAAACATTAGTTCATGTATAACAATATGTTAAAAGTCGCATCTATTAAAATTTCTACCTACTTGAAAATATAGGTTGTAACGAAAAATCATAGCAATAATAGATACGCTGCAATGCATTGACTGGGTGACACAGTTAGTGTGAGCTAATCGCTAATCAACTTCATTGTGAACACAACTCAAAACTAAGCTTATTTGATGCAACTTGATTAGGTGATCTTACCTACATGGAATCAAATGCTATTATCGATGTGATAGTGCAATCATGCTACAAGCAGATTGTTGCAATTAATATTTTTGTTATATTGATTATTGTATTATTATATTATATATAACTGTGTCCCACTGCTGGGCACCTTTACATACCTACATAATAATGTAATTTTTGTAATCTTAATGAAGTGACATCGAACTTGTCCGTTTTTGCTCAGTTAATTTAGATAATTCAGATGTGATATTCAATGTTGTCCACATAGTGGGCACTTGTGACAATCTCATAGTCCAAATGTTTAGATCTCTTCAACTAAAATACATAAATGAATATCGATTGCATCGTGTATGTGAGACCAATGTGATCGTTGATTGAAAATATTTTGTAAAATTTAATTAGTATTGTTTTAGTAGATTTTCTATTCATGTCAATATTTATAATGTTTCTGGAAACTTTTTATTTTGTGCCTGGCAAGTAAAATTTAGGGATGTTTTTATTTTACCAGTAAACTCATAATGTAATTATAAAAGTACGATCTTGTAGGGGCATTGCAAGCTTTTTTTTCTGGACGGTATACAAACGTAAATTTATTTGATTTTTAAAATAACATTACACTAGCAGGCATATTTTTATGTTGGTGTCATGATGCTTCTGAATATGAACTTACAATATATAAAGTTTTACATCGTGGAGGTTTTTTAAATACCTCCTTTGTGTTTTGTTTACAAAATAAACAAATTGCAGGCGAAGACAATATGGAATAAAATATTTTATGAAAAATGTTCATTGACATAAGTTAAGACGTAGATATGTTAAGGTAGCTTGTAAGACCATATTCACGTAATATAACTTTATTAATAAATCGTTATTCTCTTTGAAGTTTACATTTTATTGATTACATCAAAACCTTGCCATACAAAAATGCTACAATTATTATATTTACTAGATAACTAATTAAAAGAGCAATAGATCCCATGACGCAACTTTAAAGCGCAAGGCGCCTATAATATATTAATGTACTTACATATACCCATACAAAATTTAATGACTGAATTTATTGATTAATATTTTGGGATTTTACATACCTAGACATCGTGAAAATATAGAGATAAAAAAACACAAACAGTGGAACATAGACCTCCTCCTTTTGAAGTCGGTTAAAAACTAGTATATTCTAGACACGCACAGAACAAATCACACGCACGCACACACAAACTATTGCATTTAAATATTAGTAGGATTTAAGCGGCCTACTTTACAATCTATCATAAAGATTTCTAATCAAACAAGTAAAAAATATAACTTGAAACAAAACTAATAGCCCACTTCTGTAACTTCGGGCATCAATTTTAATAAGCATACGGAGCTATTAATACTACTAAGAGTTTGCTAAGCGGCTACTAAGATGGGTTATAAACATTCATTACGAAGTTCCTTGAGCAAACTTGTTTCTCGATTGTATCTCATCCGAACACATCCCAGAGGCAGCAAAACAAAGTGCAAATAACTGAACTAATTTAGATCCAACTTGGTGCCTGACTGTCTGATAATGC
Source organism: Choristoneura fumiferana (assembly GCF_025370935.1). Classification (NCBI taxonomy): domain Eukaryota; kingdom Metazoa; phylum Arthropoda; class Insecta; order Lepidoptera; family Tortricidae; genus Choristoneura; species Choristoneura fumiferana. Next base: position 10,169,431 of record NC_133484.1, read on the forward strand.
ACAGCTTTCAAATTAGGAAATCTCACGTTATTTATATTAATTTGGTATTATCATCAAATCGTACCAAGTTATTGTTAAGCGTTAGTTTAGTACCTATATAAGCGTGCGTTTAAAAATTACGTGTTTTAATACTTAGCGTTTGCAAATCAGGAAGATTAAAAATTTGCGTTATTATAATATATCTCCGCCTCAACCACTAGAGCTATAAACTTGAAATTTGGCAGCCTAATTCTTAGACAAGATTCTGCAAAATGAACACAGTGCGAAGCTGAATATTCATTACATAACTATATACGATATAGTTATACTCGTATACTGATATTTAAGTTTTGTCGTTTCCATGCTGATGCTGTGGGCGGATCACGAGAACGCGGAGAGCTTAGATGAATGATTGGTCTCGCGCGCTCGCTCGACTAGATACCGCGCTAACTAAAAACAAAACGTTCGTGAATGCGGCAACTCAATAAAAAGGTAAAAAGTTAACATTTCAGGAAAATGGGTAGAAATACGAAAAAAAAATTTTTCGTTTCCCGTAATACCTAAGTAAACAGCTGATCGGGCTTTTGACTGGGAAGACGAAAAACATTTTTAATTTTAAGACACATTCACCCCTTAATTAAATAGTGTCGGGTAACAATTTATACACCTTCAGTGTATAATATCACAAAGATAAACATTAAGTAATATAGAACTAGGTTATGTATATATAATAATTACGTTAGATACTTAAATAAAATAAGTTATTAAAATTTATCATCATTTAATGATGAGAACAATAAAATTCAATTTATTAAAATCTCAACCACGGGGAATTTGATTCTTGTGTACGCGGCAACACAGAATGGCGTTTAGGGTTCATGTTATTTTATTTTGTAATTTCGAAATTATACGATATTTACTGATGGTATGTGATCCCAGTCTCCTTCTTATTTCTTGTAGTATTATTTTTAAACAGTTTCACTGCGAAAACTGGCATTTTACTTCGGTTTATGACCAAAATTTAACAAAAATTCGGGACATGCACATTACGCACAGTTTGCAACGCGACTGACTCGCCTCGGGCTCAGGTACGCCGATTTCGGCGTACTATTTGTTGCCGCATTTGACAAGTACGCCGGCGGTATCTAGTCGAGCGAGCGCGCGAGACCAATCATTCATCTAAGGCGGAGAGGTAAGTGTTTATAAAATAATTAAAATTACGTCTACGTTACTTAGGTTACTGACTAACAACCACCGAATAGTTCACCGAAACACAATAATTAATAAGGAAAATTAAGACGCTAGTTATTTAGTAAGCATTCGTATGAAATAATTACCAATTAGTAATAATTTCAGTAAATAAGGTAGTTCCGAGAGCTACACATGTCAAAAGAAAATATTTTGTCGGCATGATTGCTACATACAATATCCGTGCAAAATTACTCTAGCACTGATAGTCTCTCAGTAAAGCTATGGACAGACAGTAGACATGGTGAAACTATAAGGGTTCCGTTTTTGCCATTTTGGCTACAGAACCCTTAAAATGGTAGATTATGTATGTCACTAGCTTTGAGCTCGTGTACCACTTAAATTAGGTGCAAAGCACACAAACTTGCCTTACCCATTCTCATTGGTTCTGGCGCGTACATAGTAGACATAAAGTAGACATATAATTAAAAAGTCAAAAGGCTGCGACAATGCCCTTGTGCACATATTTATGACATGCACTATTAGATTCAGAATAGTAAATAAACATATGGTATTACTTTCCACTCTTGTATACCAACCCAATTTTTTTTGCAATCGCCATTTGATGTGACATTTTGCGTGACGTATTTTACAGAATTTTTTGAGAAAAAATATAAACTTTAATGTAATACTGCACATAAATCCGACAAATAAATCCTGGTTGAGTAGCAACAACCATGTTGCTCTATAATCCAAGAGTTACGTCAAGATGATGATGATGATCTTATAAGGTAGATAGTCAAGTCAATATATCGCAATCCCAAACCATAGTCCATGGCTTGTGGTATAATGCGTCAACTATAAGGTAAATATCATTATTCAAGGTAAATCCTTTGCTTTCCTTTACAAATAACCTTCTCAAGCACGGATGGGCGATACCGGAAACGAATTCACTGGAGCATCTACGACAAGATGCCAAATTGTATCCTTCGCATCCATGGTAACGAATCATTTCCTCTTTATTGCTTATTCGTGTGTTATCGCAACGCTATTCATACGCTAGTAAAATCAAATGTACAAAAAATACTATAAAAATAAAAAGACGAAATGGCCTAGTGGTTAGAGAACCTGACTACGAAGCTTGAGGTACCAGGTTCGATTCCCGTGTCGGGGCAGATATTTGTATGAAAAATACGAATGTTTGTTCTCAGGTCTTGTGTGTTTAATATGTATTTAAGTATGTATCTATCTATATAATTATATTAATCCGTTGCTTAGTACCCATAACACAAGCTTTACTAAGCTTACTTTGGGACTAGGTCAATTGGTGTGAATTGTCCCGTGATATTTATTATTATTGGTTTACTAATGTATCGGCGAAAATTATTTAGCTAATTATTAACTCCCAAACTATTTATCCCATATTTTTATTTAGGCGAAATGTTATTTCCCAACTCAACGTTTCGCACTGATATCATTTCCCAACTAATGATTCGATAAATTATTATTATATTATATAAAAAAAAAACCTAACATCGAAGGCTAAGGCGAGAGCTACGCTCCGCTTCGCTCCCGCCTTAGCCTTCTGAACCTAAACTATCCAAGTCGCTTCTGTTCCGAACCGTCTTGCTCGCTCGCTTCGCTCGCTCGCACAAATCAAATAGAAGTATAACTACAATGTAAAAAATTGCCCAAATGTTATTTTACAATTTGTTATTTGCCTAAGCCAATCATTTGCTACATAATTATTTGCCACATAAATGTGTGATGAAGTAAAATTTTGCAATGTAAAAATGTTGCGAAATAAAAAAAATGTGTAGTAAAGTTATGCCAATATTAGTTTGCCAAATGAAACTTTGGCGAAAGGTTGGTTGCTAAGTGAAATTTGGCGAAACATATTTCGCCGAAAAGGCAGTACACCGTATTATTATTATATTATACGCAAAATGGGCATCATAACAAAATGTATACAGTACGCAAGTTGTACTAACTTCAAAATAAAGAATACGCGTCAGTTGCATTTTTTTTAAACGATTTTTTTTTAAGTAATGGCAGACAAACGAACAGAAGGTTCACCTGATGTTAAGTTATTACCGTCGCCCATAGACATTCGTAGCACCATCAGGATTGTAGATGCGTTGCAGGCCTTGCAAGAAATGGTATACTATAACCTCACTTTTTGAAGATAGCCATATCGTGCCTTACATTCTATTTACGATATTAACAAGGTTAAAAAAAGATTAAAAGATTAACCCCCTGTTTAACCATCTATTGATTAAATTTATTTGACGGATAAATGTGATGCTGTCTCTGTTTGTTAAGTTCGAACAGACGGAGATGGTATCACATTTATCCGTCAAATAAAATTAATCAATGTGTGGTGGAACAACCCCTAAATGTAAGCCCTGAAGGCGTCTGAGGCCAGAAACAAATATGAAAATGAAAATTTTCGAAGTCTCCTGACTATGGTCTTTTTTCTGAAAAGAAATCGCCACACAATCATAATAGTTTGTGATAGATATTATTATTTGCGATGCTTGTTTATTTGAGCCTGCTTGGCAACCACCTCGGCCCTGACTGCGATGCTGTGGATGTGGGACGCAGCAAGATTGCTGACACACGTCGTGTCTCACACTAGAGATCACAACAGAGTCCACGGCTCCAAGGTGGCATTCATCATCATCATCATCAGCCGGAAGACGTCACTGCTGGACAAAGGCCTCCCCCTTAGAACGCCACAATGAACGACAACTCGCCACTTGCATCCACCGGTTTCCCGCAACTCTCACGATGTCGTCATTCCACCTGGTGGGAGGCCTGCCAACGCTTCGTCTTCCGGTTCGTGGTCGCCACTCGAGGACTTTTCTCCCCCAACGGTTATCTGTTCTTCGATTGCACTTCAATTTGCATATTTTTCCAGTGACTTTAGTTCTTCGACGAATGGTGACAAGGTGACATTGTGAGACCTCTTTCCGTCGTTTCTCAACAAATCGCATGGCTCCAGAGTTGCTGCAATTAATGCGGGGATGAGAACCCGAACATGAATTGCAAAATGAACAGTGTCGGAATGAGCACGCAATGTACAGTCAGGGCATTATATAATGTGTACGTACGTATATAAATACACCTTTATGCCACTAACAATAAGGTCGATGTAGATATTTATTGACTGTACAGCACGGATAAATAACAATACGCAAAATGTACAAATTTTTCAACCAATTTAAAAAAGGAGAAGCTATCAACACCGAAGTGTGAAATTTTTTTTTTCCGTAGCTTTAAAAGTGTTTTATTGATAAGTAAAAGCTTGCCCTATTTATACTACTCAGGTGCCTATGCTGTTTCTCGCAAATGACCGATGCAGTAGTGGAGTGTCAGTGTCAGTCGGCACAATAGATAATTCATCATCATCATCATCATCATCATATCAGCCGAAAGACTTCCACTGCTGGACATAGGCCTCCCCAAGGCTCTCCAATCAGACCGTTCTTGTGTTTTCCGCATCCATCTTGTCACACTTGACTTTTTTGTTGTGTTTATAATTGCCAAAACAATGCGAAAATAGTTTTGAAAAAATAAAAACGAAATTTGTACACATGCCTGAATCGGGGCGGGCAGCTATTAGAGAAAAAACCCTATCCACTGTGGCGCTTGAACACCTAACTACACTGTCCAAACCAAAGATTAGTCTTCTATTTCCGTTTGGGCTCCATTTGTATCACTATGGCGCAAATCGAAACCATTCAATTCACACCGATTTTTTGCCCCAAAAAAAACCATAAACCCTTTGTGACATCTGAACGAATGGGAAACTCCAAAAGTGCCCAAGTTTTAATTACTTTCAACATTAAGCGCCGTTTAGGTTAAGGGATGAACTGACTCAGACAAAACAGTAAAGAACCCTGGTGTTACGGAACAAATTTGATAAAGGAAGGATTTACGTTAATCTACTGCCCTGATTTCTCGGTGAGAACTGATAATGAACGTTTCACCTTATCTTTTCAATACGGTTCTCGTCTTAGAGTCGTGTCGTAAGAAAGTCTCTTAATAGATCTTACAGATACTTGAATAGAACATAATGTTATTCCATTAATCTCCATTGGGGATGTGCAAGAATCTCACGAAGCTGACAAATGGCCATTTCACTTGGCGTATACGAATTCTGTTTTTTAGTGTGCACTGCTTTCTTGACAGTGATATTTTCAGTGAGCAACGGCACATTATTTTAATTCAGTATTACCATTATTTATGTTAGCATTTACGCTAGTTTTTATTTTAGTTGGTATGACATACAAGATTTAACACTTAGTATTAGTGAATAAACAACCACAGAACTTCATTTTTGTCTACTAGAGCTCTTTTACCTTTTGAGTTTAAATGTGCACATTAAATATTAGTAAGTAGTGTGACGTTAGGCAGTAGAAAACTGTTGAAAAAGGAGCCAAAGTTTTCAAAGCATATTAAGAGTCGCCAGTACGCTCACCGCTGATCGCATTTTCATACAAAAGTAGTTTCGTTCTAATTTACAAGCAACATCATTGAAACAAAATAAAACTGCGACTATTATGGGAGCAGATATTTTGATGCTTAAAATTACTTTTCATTCATATTCAATATAACAAAATAAAATCACATTCATTTGTAGTTTTATATGAGAAATGGAAATTTGTTATTGTTTTTTCCATTACATTTTATTTTAACCAAACCTAATTAAGTATAAGCATCGTAATGGCTGCTCCCAATATAGTTGCGTTCTTGCGTTTTGATCTGTAAATTAGTACTGTGCTGCTTGTAAATTAGAACGAAACTACGTTTGTATGGGGCATGGGGACGCGAGCGTACCGGGGACTTAGTAATGTTTTAATTCCAAGATAGCACATTAAGTACGTTAAAATCAGTCTTTACAGTCTCTTCACTTAATTTTCAATTGTTTCACATCCACTTGTGTGAAAATTCAAACTCACGAAACTTTATCGTTGGTGCATCATTCGGGTATTGCTCAGTATGCTTAGTGTATTTTCCCGTTCACAAAATACTTCTCGATCGCGTTCGCGTTAAAATTTCAATTTGTATGGAAACACGGACAGTGCTTCTGGCCGGATAGTTTGCGCAACAACTTTTGTGAGTGTAGGTTTGCTACGTAAACTATTTCGTCCGCTTATCGTAACGAAAACGGGTGACCACGCCGCACCGTAGACATGTGGCGGCTACGTAATCGACGATCGAACGCTCGATTTATGTCTTCGAATAGTAAACGAATGTTTTGTGAAAACGCCACAGGCAGGATATATTGAGATTGATCGTGTCTGTGATCCGTTGTAGAAACTATTGTATAAATATACGTGTGTCATTGTTATCGTAAATAATATTGGTAATAGAAAACACTAACATATATCCTTAATAATAAGTATATTGCCATTACCATTTTTATTTCTTCGTATCACCATTGTTTAAACAACATACATAGGTAATCGATGTTTTGTGTAAGAAACATCATAAATTTATAAGTATGATAGAAAAATAGCATTTCTAGCTCAGATATTGCAAATAATTTTAAAATATTATTACCTAAACTTAACTCCACTCAACTCAGTCTTTTTTAGTTTATGGTATTATTCATACTTTGAGTTTAGGCTTTAATTTTAACAAAGTATGAATATCCTAAACTTAATCAGGCTATTTGAGTTAATGCATTAACTGTCCAGCATTAACTGAACTATAAACAATTATTGCGTATCGCGTAAAAAATCACTTTGATACTTACACCATATTTTTTACAAACAATGCCTAAGAGGCACTAAAAAAATAGGGCGCAGTCAATAGCATTTCAGTCTTATTCTAGTCCCTCGTGACAACGTTAAAATAATTTATGCCTCAGTTCACACATAGGAGGCAAAAATCGGCTAGAACGTGCTCTGAATTTTCACCGCAGCACACAAAAAACTTGACACTTTGGAAGTGGCAATAATGTGAGATTCATAAATGAATTCAGCGTGAAGACGGATTAAATGCGGAACAGCCACGGCTTCTAATGAACTGGATCGTTAGAAAAGATAATCACTTACGGTTAAAAGCCATTAACTGCTGTAGGGGTAGCATATCTTCGTTTGAACTTCTGCAAAGCCTATTCAAATGGTTGCTACTTTTTGAATCTTTGCCAATGACTAACTTAAAACTTACAAGAACTTTTCAAATTACGTAACTGAATAATGGTGAACTTCGGGTCTGAATGATGTAACGATAACCAATGCCAAACCAGCCGTTAAATCTCCAGTTAAATACATTCCTGCAGGGCAACATTTACGTACTTAAAATATTTAACTTAGTAAAACCGTACGTAGTAAATTTCCAAAGATTTGGCAGTTGAGGCCTTATTGTCCAACGCGCGGGTGCTCGTAATCATAATTCACTGTCTCGTTCCTTCCCTCATCACAAACCTACCGTGTGACAGAACGAAGCAGTGAAAACTATTACGATTCAAGGTGCGTTAGACAATAATTATGGCCTAGAGTTTGATATTGGCTATCTATACATATAAGTAGTTAGTATTTAACTTGGTGCAACCCACACTAACACAGAGGCAGACGTAATGGGTACCTATCTCATTTTATTATTTTTAAGTATGTTAATTAACCTCTTAGATTTAATAAGTACAACTCATGTGCTTAAAATACCAAGAAGGATTTAACTCTATCGCAACATGAAATATGTATTGTACAATTTGTACATTAAAGAATGCCCGTGCCTTTGTTTGCATCTCGCGTAATCTACACTATAACTGTTCGATTTTTGCTTATAAAATCAGTTCAGTTACTTCAGAATTAACACTTAATACAAAAAAGCTCACAAACAAATAAAGTTTAAGTACTTTTTTATTACGTTCATGTAATAGATTAAAGATCTTAGTCTATCAGTTCGCCGTATAACCACGTTCCACCCGGCATTTTAAATCAACTCATAAACACCCTTGTACAAATAAATGAGAAAAATGTTTGCTTTTTTACTAAAGCGACCTCGATCCTTGTGTAAAAAGGCGTGCGTAGCCAAATAAACATACCAATGAAATAAAAGGGACAATGATAAACAAGTGCCGGAGCTTTGTTAAGTCGAGTGCCTGATGATTACGTTTGTCCACGACACTTTTTCGTCACCAACAATCCTGGAATGAAAAGAAGTGATTTGATGTGTTTACTTGCACCTAAAGCAGTGTTTTTTTAATATAAAACAATTCTTTTTTACTCCAGTCACACATATATAGAAAGATTATCTGCGAGCCAAATTGTTTTGCATTCAAATTGAAAATTGAATAAAAAAACGCCGACAAAAACGCCAGCAAAAATAAAAAGTAAAAAAAAACGCTGCCAAAAAGACAACTAAAAAGTAAAAAATAATTTTGCACTAGCTGTTGCCCGCGATTTCATCTGCGAACAATTTGTTTATTGCTATCCCGCGGGAGCTATGCAGATTTCCCGCAAAATTAGTCTGTCGTTCTCCCAGGTCCAATAAGTACCAAATAGCAAAATTGGTTGAGTTGTTTAGGCGTGAAAAGGTAACAGACAGACAATTACTTTCGCGTTTATATAATTAGTAAACACGAAAGTAACTATCTGTTTTTCAGATATGTTTCATCAAAATCGGTTCAGCCGTTTTTGAGATATTGACCTTTTCATGACTGAAATGTTCTACGAGTATAATATCTACTTCGCAATATACCTACTAACATTTTTCTTTCACTTTTTCAAAAAAGCATAAAGCATACCAGAAGACGCAGAGATACCTACATTAAAGTACTTACCATTAACCTATCACGACACATTCATAATAAAACATTAATATTGTTTCCCTATTTCGCTTCAGTGCGCCAATGACTAATGCATAAATTTCAATTTCGTCTTTATATTTATACAAACACTTTCGTTAGCTCCTCAAAGATTTGGATAAAATAATGTTGACATTAAATTTGTTCACTAATTGTTATACGATGCAAAAAAAGGTTTTTTTTATATTATTTGATGGCCTTTAATTCGATGTATTTCTTTGTCGGATATTCATCGATATATTTTCAAAATATCCAGCAGGTGGTATGACCTTGTGCAAGGTCCGCCTGGATTACTACCACCATCTTGCTCGCTAATTGCTTGCTTGGCGGTGGTGATCTCTTACCATCAGGAGACCCACTTGCTCGTTTGCCATCCAGTCGAATAAAAAAAAAACTGGCCAAGAGCGTGTCGGACACGCCCAAAATAGGGTTCCGTAGCCTAAATAAGTAATATTTTTGTAAGGATTTCGTATTTTATACGGAAACTTCCAAATCCATACTATCCATACTATCCATACTAATATTATAAATGCGAAAGTAACTCTGTCTGTCTGTCTGTCTGTATGTCTGTCTGTTACGCTTTCACGCCTAAACCGCTGAACGGATTTTGATGAAATTTGGTACAGAGATAGAATAGACCTTGGGAAAGAACATAGGCTATCTTTTATCGCGAAAAATAGGCTTTAAGGGGTTGAAATAGGGGATGAAAGTTTATATGGTGGAAGTTCGTCGCTGTTGATAATAAAACCATGAAACTTGGAATTTAGGCACTTAATAACAAATAAATCGATATTTGGTTGAGCTTTTTTGAAAACTCGACCTGTGAGGGGATGAAATAGGAGATGAAAGTGTATAAATGAAGTTCGTCATTTCGAAGATAAATCGAGAAGGCAACGGAGTGGAGTGGAGGCAACGGATGGAGCGGAGACAATGCAGGCTACAGCGGAGGCAGTGAAGTAGAGCGGAGGCAGCGGAGTGGAGCTGACGCTGCTGAGCGGAGCGGAGGCTGGCGGAGCGGAGGCTGGTGGAACAGAGCGGAGGCAGTGGAGCGGAGCGGAAACAATGGTGCGGAGGCATAGGAGCGGAGGCAGGGAGGCAACGGAGTGGAGCGGAGGCAACGGATAGAGCGGAGACAATCTAGGCTGCAGCGGAGGCAGTCAAGTAGAGCGGAGGCAGTGGAGCGGAGCTGACGCTGCTGAGCGGATCGGAGGCTGGCGGAGCGGAGGCTAGCGGAGCGGAGGCTGGCGGAGCAGAGGCTGGCGAAGCGGAGGCTGACGGAGCGGAGGCTGGCGGAGTGGAGGCTGTGGAGAAGAGGCAGCGGAGCGGAGACAGTGGAGCGGAGCGGAGCGGAGGCTGCTGAGTGGAGCGGAGGCTGTGGAGCTGATCGATGGTGATGGTGATGATAGTGGTGCTGATTATGATGATGGTGATTGTGGTGATGATGATCGATGATGATGAATAACAAAAAAAAATGTTTATGAAAAATTTCTTCATTTGAAAACTTTACCTGCGAGGGGATGTTAGCAGAGGGGACGATGCAGTGTTAGCAGAACCTTCTAAGCTCATAAGAATAATGTACGCAATATGAGGTCATCATGAAAAAAATATGATTTTCAGATTTTTCTTATTTATTGTGCTATAAGAGCTACCTTTATGCAAAAATCCAAGTTTCTGAGACAGCCGGCAGTGCACTATAACTTTTTCTGTTAAGGCGATTTGTATGAAAGAAAACAACTTTTTAATGACTGTAGCTTTTGATTGCTTTGACTTAGAAGTTTGATTTTTTCACAGCTTTCGGGACTATTGACCTGAGTTTAGGGGTTTATAATTTCAACTCGACACCGATACTCCGCTAGATAAAGGGTCTTGACAGACAGACGGACGTACGGACAGCAAAGTGATCCTATAAGGGTTCCATTTTTTCCTCTTGAGGAACGGAACCCTAAAAAACATTTGTTCCGGCGCTTTTCAAATTACGACCTATTTACTTGAAAATATGGGGATGAAAGTTCTTACCGAATTCCAAACAAATTGACGATAAGTATATTTAGCGGAACTATGTGTAGCTAAAATGCCGTCTTAATTGTAATCCTACCCTCCTAATTTACAATAAAGGACGTAAGGTATCAAGAGTTCACTATGAAGAATTAGTCCTTTTGTGTTGACAGGGTAGAGAACACGTCGTTTTGCTAAAATGTGGCTACCCGCAAAATATTTATGTTTTACTAAAGAACATGGATGGATGGATGAACAAAAAAAAAATACATTATATTTATAGCAATGTATTGAAATGGTTATTTTCAGTAAACCGTAGAAGTTTATATGTGCTATTATTGGCAGAATAGGTATCCTAAATAAATTAAATACTTCCCAAAGTTACTATTCCACGCGGACGAAGTCGCGGGCAAAAGCTAGTTTAGCTATATTTTATACCTTAGGCTGCTATTTAAGAGTAAAACTACTAATAATTCTCAAGCAAACTTAGCCGTTATAGTTTTCCTTGAAGGTTTGATATGCTTACTACCATTCTGATTTTTTTTTAATTTTTCCACCCACCGGTTTATATTTTAGAGGGGGGGGGGACGCTCGATTTTAATGAAAATTTGCACTTTAAAGTTGAATATTTCGCAAAAAAATCAGTGAATCGAGAAATCGCCTTAGCAAACCCCTAATGGTTTTGAAAAACCTATCCAACGGTACCCCATACTACACGGACAGACAGACAGACAGACATAGCGAAACTATAAGGGTTCCGTTTTTGCCATTTTGGCTCCGGAACCCTGGAAAAACCTGGAAAATAATATAGGTATAATAAGAATAGAACAAAGGCTAGGTAGTTCATTCATTAATTGAAAATCAAGCAACCACTTAAATATTCCACAGGTCTAAACTAGTATGTCTAGTATGTCGAGCTAAACTCGATTTCAGACGTGAGTTATCCGATATAATATTATCATTTTAATATCAAGTCTTCAAAATATCAATAAGTAATCTTTATAATCTATATTTTAACGATTTATCACAAACATAAAATGTATTAAGTAATAAAATTGTGCGTCATCACGGTCCAGTGATGGAAAACGAATGGAAAACACTACTACTACTAATACTACTCGTAATATTGTCCGTGACAGGTGCTTACATGTCACTGTGAAAACCAATTTATAATTTAAATTGAAATCCTTACTGTTGATAAACGATTTCACGTTTTGATGTCTATGACTTACCTTCTAGGTACGACACATTCCTATTCTATATCTGTTGTGTCATGTCATGGTAGCTAAATAAGTGGTTCCTGAAATTCAAATGAAAAATACATTCAAAGGAAAGAATATTTGTACTGTATTGTATTGTTCATACAATACAGTACAAATATTCTTTATTGCACACCATAAATCAGTACAAAAAACTTATAATATTGTTACGGCGGTGGGTTAGGTGGAAACTTTGATCGTGCTTTTCGACCCATTGGAGGCGTTTTCAGTAGGCTGGAATACGGTTTCAGGCCGTTTCAGAGGATGCTCTATCACATGTTAGTTTATCAAAATTTCACCCAAGTTACCGTTGTTTTCAGGCGCCTGAAACATGTTTTCAGTCCGTTTCAGGCCACCCTCTATCCGATGACGCCATAACCTGAAAACCCGTTTTATGGGCCCCTGAAGTACATTTCAGTATATGGCGAAATTTTCAATAGGAGTGAAAGAGATAGCACGATTAGAAAGAGATAGCTATACTGAGAACATTCGAGAAGGTGTGAAACAAGGGTAGCCTATATGTGTGAGAGAAACAGACTGATGATCCTGTTTCCGGAATATTCTAGTAACTGTGTGAGAGAGATAGCACATGAAAGAGACAGACACTCTACTCGTTTCTGGATCATTCGAGATGTAGGTATGACGTCCTAGCTGGACTGTTCTCGAACTTTGTGGACCGATTCACCGGGGGTATATAAGCCGGGTGAGGTTGCGGCGGAGTCAGTTTCGAATGCGATACCGAGCGATAAACATCGAAGAGAATCAAAGCGACTTGTAAGTGAGTTTTAGAGTGCGAAATTACTGTGAACTGTTTTTAAGTGTTTTGTAAAGTTAAGTAACAGTGTGAAAATAAATCCTACTCTTATTCATCGGTGTTAAAAGTGCTTTTCAATCACGAACCCACCCCACGAACGTAACAATATAAACACTTAGATCCAGGGACTTATAGACAATAGGCGGTCTTATTGATTAAAAGCGAACAACAAATGAACATCGAATGGTAGAAAATGAGCCCTGCCCCACTCAGCATAATATTGTGGTAAAATGCAACGCTCTTTTTCAGTGGGACCTACACACACGCTATAGGACGATCATGGTAGAGAGTCGTCATTTACCTCTAAAGCTGGGTCCACATTTATATCATTTTTCAGAACACGATCACGCGTATCGTATCGAGCTCGCGTATCCTAAGTATTTACGCTTACTTTGGGCAGACCGTATCACAAGCATCGTCACGTACATACTAATCGTAGCTTAGCAGCGTTTCGTATCATAACGCCGTATCATTAAGTTTGGACGCTATCCGTATCCCCGTTGACGATCGTGGAAAAACTACCTCGAGAGCGATTACGGCGTATCGCGTATCAAATCATAACTTCGCGTATCGTGATACAGTATCAAAACATGTCCACACTTACCGATCTGGATACCCGAAATATATATATTCGATCTCGAAAACGGCTCCAACGATTTCGATGGAATTTGGTATGTAGGGGTTTTTAGGGATGAAAAATCGATCTAGCTTGGTCTTATCTCTGGGAAAACGATTGTTATCGAGTTTTAACACGAGCAAAGCTCGGTCGCTCAGGAACTTCTATTTCATATTAAGTACAGGGCGATCAAAAAAAATATTTATCGCGGGCCATATGGGTACTATTAATTTCTAAGGTACGTCGGCGGGCCGGAGTTGGCCCGCGGTCCGTACTTTGCCCATCACTGTACTAGTGGGATTAAATAGATCCTCCCTTGCGTAAAGGAGGAAAATTCCTAATCAAAATGTTTAATCAATGTTGCCTCTCTCGCAGTGCTTTCAACGTGAAACTTTATTAGTCTTGTACTGCTGAAATACAGGCTGATTTCGGGGTTGTGGAGCAACGAATGAGCATCAAACATACTTTTATCAAAATGACCACAATAGGATAGGACTAAAGGTACGAGTAAATACATATATACATAAAATCACGCCTCTTTCTCAACGGGGTAGGCAAAGAGAGATACATCCTTCCACTTGCTACGATTCTGACATACAACTCTCGCTTCCTCAACATTCATCAATCTTTTCATGCATGCACGTCGGTTTAGAGTACTCCTGACCCGACCTTTCTTCAGAACGTCCCCGATTTGATCGTGGTACGTTCGTCTAGGCCTTCCTCTCCCAACGTTCCCAATCACGCTCGTCTTATAGATCTGCTTAGTCAATCTGTTTTCATTGATTCTCTCAACATGCCCAAACCAACCAAGCATCCCTTTCTCAATCCGTGTGACTATACCTTCATCTACATCACAGCGTTTCCTTGTCGCACTATTTCTAATTATGTTTGCTCAATTTCACACCTAACATACTTCTTCACGCTCTTATTTCTACCGCATTTATTCTACTCTGATTCCTTTCCTGCCACACCCAGGTACGAGTATTATATGGCTTAGTTTGTTTTGTACAGCAACCAAAAAAAAAACTGGAATGAATGGAGATTATGGTCACCCTACTTTTTCAATCTTTATTTTCATGTTGATTGACTTTGACGTAATGTGACATTATTACTCGTAATTTTTTAAGTATTCTAGCAAAGAAAGACGGTTACCTAGTTTTCAAAAAGGTTGGAGATTAAAAAGTAGGGTGACCATATTTTTAAGTTAAAAACATTTTAAATTAATACCCATGAGAGTTTTTATTTTCATTTATTTTATTTGTTTATTCGACTGGATGGCAAACGAGCAAGTGGGTCTCCTGATAGTAAGAGATCACCACCGCCCATAAGACATCAGTATTTAAATTAAAGCATAAACAGTTCACATCGCAATCATTTACTGAGTCAGATAATAATAGCTGGAATCATGACCCCGAAATCATCCTGTATACAGATTGGGCTACAGGAAATAAACAGTCAACATTAATGGAATTTCAACAAAGAGATTGATGAGAAAAATACTCTTTGATAAGCATAGTCGAAAAGGGATTTTTTTTCTTATTTTAAATAATGCGGTGCCGTTGGCAATTAATAAAATCCAAATATTCCATAATTTGTTCATCGTTTTACCCCAATTACAGAACTGTTCCTGGAAACTTAATAATAATCTGGTTGATATTTGGAAATAATTTAATTATTTAGAAATAAACATTGTCTTTGTTTGTATTGTCTTTGTTGATGCTCTAAAGCAAAGTAGAATCCTTCTCGGTCGTTTATGCCGGGTAACAAACCAGATGCATCAGACAGACATTGTGGGTACAACGGAAGAGCCATACTGCACTTGTGTTTTAAGCTGCGTCCACATTTATACAAGGTGTTAATTAAATAACTGAAAACCAGAAAGTAGCTTGCTCAGACAGAATCGAGATTAGATTCGATTACACTATGTTTTAGATCAGGTTGTATTTGTTTTTTAATCCCTTTTGTTATTGTGCCCAGTCTAAAAGCTACGACTGCAACAGGCGCCAATTAAATATTTTAGCGAGGTTGCATACTATTTCGATAATTTAATACTGGCCCTTTTGCTGTCAATGTACGATTTTCTTATAAAAACGTCAAAGCGCAACTGACATATACATATTATGAGTGTAGAGTTAGCAATGAAGTAAACTTAGCAAAACACACGAATATCTTTTAAAATAATGAAGATATACAGAAATAAATGCAATCAACTAACTAAAATAAAAAATATTTTGCGGTGTCTGTGGTTTTCAGTTATTTGATTAACACTTTGATATTATTTTGTCGTATCTCCGTCGCGTTGCACCGACGCGTATCAAGATCGCTAGTGTGGACGCAAAACAGCGCAATTAGTGTAAGTTTTCGGTTAAAAAATACGTCTCGATCGCGTTCGCGTTAAAATCTCAATTTATGTAGAAACACGTAGCGGAACGTTTGCGATGTTGTTTGTTTGGAGTGGGCAAATTTTGTACCGCTAAGTAAGTATATCTACTTCAATTCAATAATTAATATAGGATGGGCGACTATGTATCCGGTAGTTATTGTTTTAATACCTATATTAATTGTAATTAATTAAACAACGAGCGAATTGCTTAAGATCTCGTCTATTGAATTAAATTTTATCTGGTTCTTAATATTTTTCAACTCCTGGTCACCAATTAAAAATCATCGTGTATATAAAAATATTCTTAGCATTGTGACTACAAATAAGTCAACCATGATTTAATTTCGCTGGTAAGTTTTCCGTTTTGCATTATCCGTTTATTTTCTTTTTATTGTATACGGGGATGACGTTATATTTTTTTTCTCGCATAAAATGTGATTTACGGTCAAGGACTTCTTGAGCCACTATGGAACCATTTCGCAGTAAACGTCATATATTCCTTTAAAAGATTCCATGGTGCTCATGAATTAAACCTTGAGCGTAGCGTATATAGATAGGTAGTCGTTTGGCATAAAAGGGATCACTATGCGCTGTGGACTACGAGCCGTATGGTAGATACCTATATCTAGACACATGAAATAACTTTTCATTCATATTTAATGAAATTAATCCGGATAACTCACGTCTTAAATCGAGATTAGCTGACATCATCCCAGCCTATATACGTCCCACTGCTGGGCATAGGCCTTCTCAGAATGAGAGGGCTTGGGCCGTAGTTCCCACGCGGGACCAATGCGGATTGGGAAATTCACACGCACCATTGAATTTTTCGCAGGTTTGTGCAGGTTTCCTCACGATGTTGAAAAAAAAATGAAAATCCTGTTGCATATTGATAAATTAAAAACTAGATCCTTCTAATAAGCTATCATATAAATTGCGATACATGAAAAATAAAAGTACTTACCTAGTACTACCAGATACGTCGTAGTATTAAACATTTGTCTCAACTGTTGCTGTTTAATTTCCTCTCAATCAAAGTGAAAAATAAAGTATACTTACCGGGTGTGGCCTGTAATACGAGCAAAAAAATTAAACGTAGACCGTCCTCGTCAAACTGAACAACATTAGTTCAGCGACTTATAAAAATAATGGGAACTTTGAATTTCCTTTCATACAAATAAATACTGCTGTCAATGTACGCCATACAAGACACAACTGATGTCGCCTGTCACGTTACAAACCAACATCAAGCATTTTGCTTTACATTGCTTCTTCGATTAAACTTAAAAGTGTAATAAAGAATAGAAAAACTATTATTTTTAAAGTCGCTGAACTAATGTTGTTCAGTTTAACGAGTATGATCCATTTTAATTATTTGCTCATATACAGGCCACACCGGTATAATTTGTTCATTCAATTTATTTTACCCGAGAAGTTTATATCCACGAGCCGCGAGCTAAGTCGATAGTTAAGTCTAGGGCGCCTTTATGCACTTGTACAATCTACTATTGAGCTACGGGAAAAATCATCCTTGACTAGCCGTGATAAAATCCTAATATACATGTTCAAGTGACTATGTAGGTGTAAGAATTACATAACATAACCGACGATTTTTACAGGACATTTACGAGTATGTGCGTAATTGGGTACCAGAGCCCACTTTTATTTTTAGTAAGTATCATACCTAATCACGGGTTCCGGTTACTGCGTGGGTGAGATTTTCATCATCATCTTTATATTAAGATGTATGTGCGGATAGCCGTCGTCGACAATAACACATAAACATTGTCGTACTCGCACTCCAAACACTTATTGGAAAACTGGTTTGTAGCGGGCTTTGTGAGACCTGGATGTTTTACAAAAAAAACAAAACATTTGCTTAGTAAGTACCTAATATATTTTTGAATTTTTCACCGTTGTTCGATGTTTTCATCAATTTTACAAAGGTGGTTAATTTAGAGATTTCGTGAAATGGATGTCTACAGAAGTATTACTTTATTCAACTACGAACTTTCTTGATAAATCTTCTTTGAAATCGTTTAAAGTTTTTTGTATCAGTTTCATCTTCATTATTTTTAGAAGTTAAAAGAGCAGCAGCTTTTCAGTAGTTGAGCTTGTCAGTGGCAACTCGTCACTTTAAACGCGATTTTTGAACTCGTTCGTCTCAGTACATCTGACTTTGTTATCACCTTGTAAACGAACTTTTCGTTATCATCTTCTAGTTTAATATTTAT
The DNA here is from genome assembly GCF_025370935.1 of Choristoneura fumiferana. Lineage (NCBI taxonomy): Eukaryota > Metazoa > Arthropoda > Insecta > Lepidoptera > Tortricidae > Choristoneura > Choristoneura fumiferana. Next base: position 10,187,718 of record NC_133484.1, read on the forward strand.
TCCGTTTTCTTTAATTGCAATTGAATGTTCTCTGGAAGTTTTTTATATGTAAGTATTACTTCATCTTCCGGATGGTATGGAGTATTTTGTTTGTACAAAGCTTTTCGACTTGATTCTGCTTGGAAGTTAGATGAAGAACTCATGAATTCTTTTAGTAATTTTAAAGCATCATGCGCGATGTTTATTTGTATGGAACTCCAGACTGTATTGTAAAATAACAGAAGAACGCTGTAAAAAAAAAAATCCATATGAAACTTAATTTACATTACGTTACGTTTAAGTTTAAGGGTTGCTATTTTAAACG